>NC_053492.1:104066971-104179471 GCF_905171775.1 Rana temporaria
TGAAAATGTTTTAGATAGCTGTGTTAAAAAAAAAAAAAAAAATGCTGTAAATAAGGAATGCTTTCAGAAATAGAAGTGTCAATAGTAATATATTTTTTTCAATGAACAAATAGTAAAGTAAATGAACAGAAGAGAAATCCAAATCAATATTTTGTGTGACCACCCTTTTGCCTTTAAAACCGCATCAATTCTTCTAGGTACACTTGTGCAAAGTTTTTGAAGGAACTCTGCAGGTAGGTTGTTCCAAACACCCTGGAGAACTAACCACAGACCTTCTGTGGATGTAAGCTGCCTAAAATCCTTCTGTCTCTTCATGTAATCCCAGACGGATTTGACGATGAGATCGGGGATCTGTGAGGGCTAAACCATCACTTCCAGGACTCCTTGTTCTTCCTTTTTTTTTTTTTTTTTTTACACTGAAGATGGCTCTTAAAGGGGTTGTAAAGATTTGTTTTTTATTTTTCTAAATAGGTTCCCTTTTAAGCTAGTGCATTTTTGGTTCCTTCAATTTCCCTTCTAAATGTATTTTATTTTTTTTTGTCTGAATTTCTCACTTCCTGTTTCTCCTCAGTAAGCTTGTTCCCATCATCCGAGCCATTCTGGCTGGGGGTTAGTCAACCAGAAGCTTACTGAGGAGGAACAGGAAGTGAGACATTCAGACAAAGAAAAAATAAAAACATTTAAAAGGGAAATCGAAGGAAAAGGTAAGTGGACCAACAATGCACTAGCTTAAAGGAATCTATTTAGAAAATAAAAAAACAAACCTTTACAACCCCTTTAATGACATTGGCTGTATGTTTGGGGTCGTTGTCCTGCTGCAGAATAAATTTGGGTGCCAATTGCATGCCTCTCTGATGGGTATGGCATGATTGATCAGTATCTGCGTGTATTTCTCAGCACTGAGGACACCATTGATCCTGACCAAATCTCCAACTCTATTTGCAGAAATGCAGCTCCAAACTTGCAAGGAACCTCAATCATGCCTCACTGTTGCCGGCAGGCACTCATTATTTCTATACCGCTCTCCAGCCCTAACGGCCTCCTTTTTGAAAGCATTCTTACTTTACAACATTTCTTTGCACCTGCCCAAAACATTTGGACAGTGCTGTATGTCAAGACCCTAAACATTTAGGAGTTTACTCTTAATAAATTAGGTTAGTATAGTGTTAAGAAGAGTTTATTGGCTGCTGCAGGAAAGTTCCCATGTAGCCATGCGTCTTTTGTGCACATTGGCATATTTGTTGTCAGACCTCCAATACACATCGTTGCAGAGCTTGAAATAGTAATGGCTATGCTGGATTACGAGAATGTCTGTCTATACATTATGCTTGCATCTGAATTGCTATACTCAGTTTGTAAAAGTGAAACACTTACAGGTTACTTCAGTAAAATTGGTAATTTGGCTTCTGTTTTTTATTTCATTTTAATATGTTTGCCTTTTGACCAGGCACTGCTCAGGAGTATGGAGGCATTATCCGGCATGGAGCAAAACTTTTGTTTGCATTTGCTGAAGCTACCGTCCCGAAGATCACAATCATTACTAGAAAGGTGAGGACATACTGTGAACAGGATGATCAGCCCCAATGACGTACCTGTCACCCATTAGTATATAAGGGCATTACTTATTACTAACGGGAAGCCTGCTGTGTGGAGGAAATTGACTCTCCTCAAAACATCCACAGAGAAGGCAATTAACGGGGGTGACCATTAAAGGGCTGATGTCTCCAAAACTTTTTGCCATAGAAAACAGTTGGCTATCGGCTTCAAAAAAATGTTTTTGGTTTGCTGAAAAATAATTTTGGCAAAAACTGTTTCTGAGAACTGGTTGCTTTTTACTATCCAATTGTTGAATGCAGTTTTCAAAAAGGTAATACTGCAAGCTTTTAGGGCTTGTTCACACCAGTTGTATTGATCAGCAGTCTCAGCACAAGGGCACTGAGAAAACTGTTCTCTATGTACCCTGTTCACATCATACAAGTGCATTGCAGAAAAATGCAATACAACACACCTTGGCATACCACAATGCACCACTGAGCATAGTTGGTGCTAATTAAACCTTGACTGCCTTTCTCTTCAAAAGATGCATACATTACTTGAATCCAACGCTTGAAGCCTGCACATTACAGTCCAGTAGTCTTATATGCAGGGATGGACTGGCCATTGGGACTACAGGGAGTTTCCCGGTGGGCCGATGGCTCAGTGGGCCGCTCCTCTGTCTCTCCCTTCCCGCAGCGCTCACCTGGGGGGAGCAGAGAAGCAGGGGGGATGACAGAGGAGCATGGGGGGAGGGGACAGACTGCTGGCTCAACAGCTATGGCCTGGAAGTTTCTCACTTCTGCCTAATCTTGTCCCATAAGGGGGGGCACCAAACTGATTCTTTGCCCCGGGTGAAATAATGTCTAGCTTCCCCACTGGTACTGCCTATAAGAGTACCAGTACTAGCCGTTCTACTCTAATAAAGTAGAACGGCTAGTGAAGAGGGAGAGGGGGATAGGGTGCCCGGGGGGGGGGGGGGGGGGGGGTGTGCGGGAGTTGTCCGGCTGCCATGGGAGAGACCTGTCAAAGTGGGCCAGTCTGGATAAAGTCCAGGGCCAAATCTTTGTCCCAGTCCAGCCCTGCTTATGTGGCTGCATCCCTCTTAAGTAAAAAAATAAAATAAAAAAACCTGACTTGTATAACAGTCTCTCCCACTTAAAGCTAAAAAGCAAAACAAAAACACAATGCACACCAGCATATCCATTATGCACACCCATTGAACATTCTCTCTTAGCGCCCTGTATTGAAGCAGTCATCACCCCCTTCCTGACCAGGCCAATTTTCAGCTTTCATGTTGTCGCACTTTGAATGACAATTGTGCAGTCATGCTACACTGTACCCATGTGAATTTTTTATATTTTTTCACACAAATAGAGCTTTCTTTTGGTGATATTTAATCACCACCGGGGTTCTTTTTTTTTTTTTTTTTGCAAAACAAACAAGTTTGGAAAAATATTTTTTTTCTTAGTTTCTGTTCTAACATTTTGCAAATAAGTATTTCCTTCATTGATGTGCCCTGATTATCAGTGTAAATGTTCCCTTTCACGCTCCCCTCTCTTCACTCTGTGACAACACATGAGATAAGAAATGCTGATAACTGACAAGTTTGTTCGCTTTTTATCAGCTGTGATTGGACACGGCTGATCACATGGTTAAGGGCCACTGTGATTGGACCAAAGGACACAGTGTTCAGAGTGCGCCCCAGCGGGTGCGTGTGGATCTGGGAGTATGTCCATGGACTACCCTCCCAGAACTGGACAACTGCACTGTAGCCGTCTTTCAGCTATAGCGTGGTAATTGGACTTCTGGTGACAACTCCAAATTTTGGATTTGCTTTTATCTGCTAGAGCAAGTGAATTGCCCCAGTGGGTACACAGACAAGAGTGGAACTTGTCAAGAGGTTCTGACCCTTTCCTACTTTATCCAGCACTAAAGTTTGGGCTTTTTTTTGGATACACTTTTTAGCCTTTTGTTACCAATCAATGTGTTTTCAATGGATTGCAACTGAGTGTTTGATAACAATTGGTTATAATCAGTAAGCAGTGTGATATTACAACTGCCTGTGTAGTTTAATGTTGGTAGGTTTCAAGCTATAGTGTTTGTACTTTTTACAACTAAGACCTATCCTGCCTGTAATAAACTGTACGTTTACTTTCTCCACCTACATATCCCCAACAGGTAATACCCGTTGTATCACTTGACCTTTCTATTTAGATATTAGGCTCTAATGAGCAGGGCCCTCTTGATTGCTCTTGTATTGCAACTGTATTGTCTGCCTCCATTTTTGTAAAGCACTGCACAAATGGTTGGTGCTGTATATTAATAATGATTGCGCTAACATATTTTCTTGTTTGTTATCAGGCATATGGTGGTGCCTATGATGTCATGAGCTCAAAGCATCTGAGAGGTGATGTCAACTACGCCTGGCCCACAGCAGAGGTTGCTGTTATGGGGGCAAAGGTAAATCCAGATTTTTGTAAAAAGAAAATGGCAAGAAGTCTCTCTCTCTCTCTCTCTCTCTCTCTCTCTCTCTCTCTCTCTCTCTCTCTCTCTCTCTCTCTCTCTCTCTCTCTCTCTCTCTCTCTCTCTCTCTCTCTCTCTCTCTCTCTCTCTCTCTCTCTCTCTCTCTCTCTCTCTCTCTCTCTCTCTCTCTCTCTCTCTCTCTCTCTCTCTCTCTCTCTCTCTCTCTCTCTCTCTCTCCTCAATTTTTCATGTCCCTCTCAGTCTGTGACACGCTGTCACATATTGGGCAGCTATCTTCGCCATTGGCTCCTCTTCTCCCAGTAGAATTTGGAGTTTCCTCTTCTGTAGAATTGAAGTCCGGGATGAGAGCGGAGAGCAGCCATGGGCCCCTTTCACACAGTCAGTTGGACCCTCCATTAACCTGTGAGTGGCAGATGTAAACAGACTTGTGTGTGCGCTGTGTCCGCTCTGCAGACACGGACCTGCCATCCACCTGCTCTGCTCATTGTGGCCCGCGACCAGTTACCAAGACGCTTAAGTGGCCCTCTCTCCAAAAGGTTGGGCACCCCTGGGATAAGCCAATAACGCAAACCTGTTTTGCTATGCTTGGGCAACACACAGGTTTACTTTAAATACAAAATAACTATATATTTTTTTTCACTTGTTGATAGAAAAAATAGGTGGAGAAAAGTATGAACAAAAAAATATTTTTTTTGCCCAACAGATGTAAATGGAACAGACATCCATATGTGTTTTTTTTTTTTTTTGTGTGGAAATAAACAGATTTGGAGGTAAAGAGACTTGTGTCTCTTTAAATCTATTTGCTCATAGACCTACATTGTCGTTCAGACTGGATCCCTCTGAAAAGCTGACAGACAGATCCATGCTGTACACCCGTTTGAAAGGGCCCCAAGTTTATAATGTGTAACTGCAATAGAATTTTTCTTCAGTGTCAATTGATGATATAAAGCTGATGTTTTCTATCTTTTGCAGGGAGCTGTACAGATAATATTTAGAGGAAAACATAATCAGGCTGAAGCAGAGGCAGAATATGTGGAGAAGTTTGCCAACCCTTTCCCTGCAGCAGTCAGAGGTAAGGCTTCTGTGAGACAAGTTCGTTGTAACTATGTGACCGAAATATCAACACTTAAGGTAATAGTAAACTCTCGTTGTGTATTTTTACCACCAGGTAAGATTATAATAAAGCTTGCGTGTAGGTAAAATACATTTCTCCTAAATGTGCCCAGTTTTATGGAGATATTCTAGCGAGCAGCAGCCTGTGACGTCACCAGCGTATGTGCGCTAACGGAACAGAATACCTGTACCATTCCTTCAGAACTGTGTGATGTGGGCACCCCCTGTCAGCGCAGTTTACCCTTTTAGTTAGATCAGTGGTGGGTGAATTAGGTGAAATTCTGTTACTAGATAGGAATTTCCACACCTTTGAAAAAGTGTACCTATTTTCTCTTCCGTTCATGGACGGACACAGCAGCCTTTGACCTTAGGGTTATATCCGCTTCCTTCAGGAGAGTTTAGGCAGAAACAAAGCACTTTAAGTGTTAACAACACTTTTCTCAGTGCAGCTCCTCCCAGGGGGCGTGGTTCCCCGGGTATAACCCACACCCACACCCTGCTCTAGCAGCTTCCAGTTTTTTTCTGCCTAACGACAGGACAGGTGAGGTCAGGCACTCTGGAGTCCCTGTACTCTGGAGATTTTTTTTTTTTTTTTCGCTTTTTATTGTTTTCCTGCATTTTTGGATCCTGAGATTCTTCTATCAACTGCCGACTGGGTGACAGGCTGGGTCTTAGACTCTTGTAGTCCCCCCATGTTCGGCCTACGAGCATGTGCTGGCCCTCAGCTCAGCTCTGGGTGTCCACGACAGGCACCTTTGCTCCAGGGGCGGCCGGGGGAACATCTTGTTCTAGGGCGCACAGATGATGGTTTTGTCACAGTGTGTCTGGCCGACAGCCATGCCGTTTATGCGGACGTTGGTTCTGTCCGGGATACCTCCAGCCGGTGGTCGCAGGACGGGTAAGTAGTGGCCCCTTGCTCAGGTAAGGTGGTATGGCTGGAAATTTCCCCTGGGAGGTCGACTGAGGGTTTGCCCTGCTTTCCTCTCTCCCTTATTTCTCTCCCTCCTTTCCCATTTGGGTAGTGGCTGTGAGGGGGGGTTTTCAGGGGTCTCTTTATTACTCCGGGCCTGTGTGTTAGCGGGGGCTGTGTGTGTTCCCTGCTGAGCCTTTTGTGTGCTGCGCTTAATATGGCTGCGCTGTGGTGCTATGTCACTTTTGGTGCTTTTTAAATGCGCAACGGCCGCAATTTTGCCGTAGTCGCGCTTTCTATGGCTCGGCGGCCATTTTCCTGTGGTCCTATGGCGTTTTTTTCCCATACGGCGGCCATCTTGGATTTCGTTTAGCCTCGTGCGGCCGTTCCAGCGCTGCAAAAAGACCGCAAATCCACCTGAGGGGACAGACGCAGCGCAGCCGGCTTCTCAGCACACCTCAGGCTTCTCTCAGCTCGCGCTGCACCGGGTGGGGTGGTGAGTTTGCCTGGGGGCCCCAATACTCTGTTGTAACGGCCGGGAGGTGACCGTGGGTGTTTTCTGCTTTGCAGTTTGGGTGACAGCGGTGGGGCATTATGGAGCCTGGAAGGTACTTCTTCCCCAGCTAAGCCTGAGTTAACTCTTGCTGCCCCCCCCCCCTGCCGCATCTGCTGAAGCAATGTCGGTGGCGTTTTTCTCACCAGGTTTGAAGCGACTGGATGGTCGGATGGGGGGTATATTAGCGCCCCCTCCCTGGCCTGCTTCTGGGGATATCTCTGACATGGTATCTGTATTGTCAGATGATGCGGGCTTAACCCACGTGGACAGGGAGAGCGACTCTGCTTCAGGGTCGGTTGCTGATAGGAATTGTTGGAGCTATTTTTTCTGCGGGCGTGATACTCGGTACTTGAGAATGTGGCGGGGGCACCTGGTGTGCCAGTCCCTTTTGTGTCCCGCAAACCGCCACGCACTGAAAATGTGTTTTTCTGTGTGTTCCTTTTTTGGACAGTTTGTTGTACAAGGAATGGGCTACGCCGCAGACAGTTTTTGCCTTTGCGACCCGTTATCCCTTTGTGGAGGACCTTTTTAGTAAAAGTGGGTCTCTCCTCCGTCCGTGAACCCTCCCGTGTCCGGGTTGAGCAAACCACCACATTGGCCTGTGGATGGGGCTCCTGCCTTTAAGGACCCTGCGGATGGGAGAATGGAGGCTGTGGCCCACTCCATCTTTGCAATAGTGGGTTTGGCTGTGAGACCGGTTTTGGCCAGGGCTCTGGTGTCACGGACTCTGACTGTACGGGCAAAGCTTTTTGCTGCAGGAGCTGGAGGCACAGGGTGCTTCCGAGACCTGTAAGGACATGGCTGAACAATTGGTTCAGGGTCTGAAGTTTGTCTGTGAGTCGGTCCTGGTTACGCTCTTGCTTTCCAGGGCTTCCGCCTATGCGTGAGGGTTCTGGGTCTGATGGTGGCCTCTTTCGAGGCAGTTCCTTATGCCCAATTCCACACCAGGGAACGACAGAAGGAGATTCTGTCGCATTGGGACAAGCTCCCGTCTTCTCTGGATTACCAGATTCAGTTTAGTCAACTGGTCAAGTCTTCCCTGGTGTGGTGGCTGACGACTCCGGTGCTTCGGACCGGGAAGTCATTTCTACCTTGCCACTGGACCGTGGTTACGACAAATGCCAGCCTCTCCGAACTGGAAGCTGCTAGAGCAGGGTGTGGGTTTTATCCAGGGAACCACGCCCCCTGGGAGGAGCTGCACTGAGAAAAGTGTTGTTAACACTTAGGCCCCATGCACACAAGAAGCAATTACAAACACCTCTAAACTCACGTTTTCAAAGACAAAAACCGGCGTTTAAAACGCAGAGTTTTGCCGCGACTAGCGGCGTTTTACCACGTTTGCGGCTGTCAGCGCTTATCTCAGACATTGTAGACCCTCCCAAAGTTTAAATAAAACGCTTCTGAATCCAAAATTTGGCGTCTGAAAAAACGGACATAAACCCAACTGCTTTAAAACGCCAAAAAACGTGATTGTGTGCATGGACACATAGGATAACATTAAATGTGTTCAGGGGCAGTTGAAAAAAAATGCCCAAATGCCTCTGAACTCGAGTTTAGCAGCGTCTCGTGTGCATGGGGCCTTAAAGTACTTTGTTTCTGCCTAAACTCTCCTGAAGGAAGCGGATATAACCCTAAGGCTGCTGTGTCCGTCCATGAACCTAGAGAAATAGATTTTACGGTGAGTACAAAAATCCTATTTTCACTGTATGTATTTTGTTTCTGTAAAGTAATGACTGACTTTTTTTTGGACAGGATTTGTTGATGACATCATCCAGCCGTCTACTACTCGCATGCGCATCTGCCGTGACCTTGAAGTACTTGCAAGTAAAAAACAAGTAAATCCATGGAAGAAACATGCAAATGTACCTCTGTGAGGTGAATCTGTTACAACACAGTGCATTCCTGTCTGGGAAATTACAAGACTGGTTTGTGTCAAACTGGAAAAGCAAACCCTACAACTGTTTTCTATGGACAAGGAGATGTGATTTCCTGCAGACTACAGCCAATGTAAATGTCTGCTATATTAAATGCTGAAAATACAAAGAAAACTTGACTTGATTTGAACAATGATTATTGCTGTCTGCTGTTACAGCCAGGACATTGATTTTAAGGATAATAAACCATTATAATTACAATCATTGTTGGGATCAGAGTTTTATGGAGATTTGAATGGTGCCAGTGGTCTCTGCTCTGTTTATCTGTACAATAGAAATCTATCTTACCGTTTTATAAACAAGTCAGCAATGGCAACTCCATTATTTACCCTACAGGGGCAATGCTTGTCTCCTTTATTTTTTTTAGTGACTGCAAACAACTGTTCGTGTCTGACATGAACATATCTACATTGCCGTGTGGGGGGCATACAGCACCTTACAAATGCATGACCCTGTGAAAATACTAGATGCAGTGTGCCATCCTGGTTGAAAAATGCTTATCTAGCCCTTGTGCCCCTTTTCTTTTTTAGTTATACATTTCAATAGCTGTCCTTTTCTGGTTTGTTGTATTTGGTGCAGAAATATGCGGTGGGCTCTTCAAGGTTGTTATTGTGCCTCTAGGGAAGGGGGGGGGGGGTGTCAATTTTATTGATTGCTGTATATAATTACCTCTACAATTTTTAGAGCTAGGGATGGCTTTGAATACATTTAAAAGCAGTGAGTTTGCATACATTCTATTTTGTGACTCAGTCTAGGCAGTATTCACACTGGAGGAAAGGCATAGATTAGTCTGATCGGAAAGTTTGGAGTGCCCCGTCCCTGATTCACTATAATACCAAAAGTATTGGGACACCTGTCTTTACACGCTCATATAATTTAATGGCAACGCAGTCTTGGTCCGTAGGGTTCAATATTCAGTTGGCCCACCCTTTGCAGCTTTAACTCTTCTGGGAAGGATGTGCACAAGGTTTACGAGTGTTTGACCATTCTTCCAGAAGCACGATTTTGCGAGGTCAGGCACTGATGTGGCTGAGAAGGCCTGGTTTGCAGTCTCTCCTCAAATTCATCCCAAAGGTGTTCTATCGGTTGAGGCAAGGACAGTCATTGTGCATTGGTGTGCAGACATGTTGGAACAGTAAGAGGCTATCCCCAAAATGTTCCCACAAAGTTGGTAGCATGAAATTGTCTAAAACTTCTTGGTATGCTGACGCCTTAAGAGTTCTCTTCACTGGAAACAAGGGGCCAGGCCCAAACCCTGAAAAACAACCCCACACCATAATCCCCCTGGACCAGTGCACAAAGCAAGGTCCATAAAGACATGGATGAGTTTGGGGTGGAGAAACATGAATTTCCTGCACAGTCCTGACCTCAACCCGATAGAACACCTTTGGGATGATTTAGAGCGGAGACTGCGAGTCAGACCTTGCGGACAGCCTTCTCAGAAGAATTTAAGTTGTTACAGATGCAAAGGGTGGGACAATTCAATATTAAACCCTATGGACTCAGACTGTGATGCCATTAAAGTTCATGTGCATGTAAAGGCAGGTGTCCCAATACCTTTGGTAATATAGTGTATATCAGGCTGAAGATGTCAGGATGAAAGGCTCATTCCCCATAATCTAGGTAGTGACGGCTGAGATAATGTGCTTTCTAGTTGTCCATCTCTGCTGGGATGTGCGAATAGCAGAGATCACTGGAATGCATTTCCCTGTCCATGAGATTATCTGGTTTCCTTGCTTCAAGGCTGCATGACTCCTGGTATCTCCTGAATGATTGATCTAGGCCACAGCCATGGTGTTGCTCGCTTACACAATGAATGATGTCCCTATAGAAGGTGCATCCTGCGATGAAGAGCCTTCCTTCTTGCTCCAAGCTCCAGGAGCTTGACTTCCTCTGGTGACCATGTTCCTTGTGCTACAAGGCATTGGAACACTCCTCACTAACCTGAAGCACTGGCATCTGTCATAATCACTTTCCAGTCATATAATAGAAATTACTTCACCATTATAAATACAACCAGGCCAAGGAATTCTTGGCCTGGCTAGACAGGAGCATGATTAGATTGAGAAAAGGAGCATGCTTTTTGCATGCCTACAGAATTTTGTGTTGGTGAGTTCTGGCATGAAATTGGATGAATTGGACAGTCATCGAGAAGATTACCATGAGGCCCAGAACTCTAATGGAGAATGTTACCCCCCCCCCCCAAATCTTAGGAGTGAGAGTGCCCCTTATTGAAAAGAAGGCTTTGGTGAAGACTTGGTTGCCAATGTGGGCCAAGTCTTAAAGGAGGGGCTGGACTTGGGCTTTAAAATGGAAGACTGAATAGAATGTTAAGGTGCTTTGCAGTTGGGAAGAGGTAAAATCTCCTGAGGAGGGGGGAGTTTTGAAACTTTCCTCTATGGAAGACCTTTCCCTTCTGTGATATTTTTTTTTTTTTTTTTTTTATGAATTTGTGGAGCGCCTCGCCAAACAAATCCTCCTTTTAACCACTTACCCCCCGGACCATATTGCTGCCCAAAGACCAGAGTACTTTTTGCGATTCGGGACTGCGTCGCCTTAACAGACAATTGCGCGGTCGTGCGACGTGGCTCCCAAACAAAATTGGCGTCCTTTTTTTCCCACAAATAGAGCTTTCTTTTGGTGGTATTTGATCACCTCTGCATTTTTTATTTTTTGCGCTATGAACAAAAATAGAGCGACAATTTTGAAAAAAATGAATATTTTTTACTTTTTGCCGTAATAAATATCCCCCAAAAATATATAAAAAAACATTTTTTTTCCTCAGTTTAGGCCGATACGTATTCTTCTACATATTTTTCGTAAAAAAAAATCGCAATAAGCGTTTATGGATTGGTTTGCGCAAAAGTTATAGCGTTTACAAAATAGGGGGTATTTTTATGTCATTTTTATTAATATATTTTTTTTACTAGTAATGGCGGCGATCAGCGTTTTTTTTTTTTTCGGTATTGCGACATTATGGCGGACACTTTTGACACATTTTTGGGACCATTGGCATTTTTATAGCAATCAGTGCTATAAAAATGCATTGGATTACTATAAAAATGCCACTGGCAGTGAAGGGGTTAACACTAGGGGGCGGGGAAGGGGTTAAGTATGTCCTATGTGTGTTCTTACTGTGGGGGGGGGGGGGGGTGGCCTCACTAGGGGAAACACTGATCCTCTGTTCATACATTGTATGAACCGAAGATCAGCATTTCCCCCGCTGACAGGACCGGGAGCTGTGTGTTTACACACAGCGCTCCCGGTCCCCGCTCTGTACCGAGCGATCGCGTGTGCCCGGGGGCGATCGCGCCCGCCGGGCACACGCACGGGAGTCGGGGGGGGGGGGGGGGAGGGCGGCGCGCGCGCCCCTAGTGGCGGCTGAGAGAGAGGACGTTATACTACGTGCTCTCGCCCAGCCGAGCCGACCTGTAGAACGGCGGTGCGCGGTCGGCTAGTGGTTAAAGGGCATGTGTGTGAGGTGGCTTTTGCAGGCAGCTTTAGCTGATAAGGTTTTAAGCAATATGATTCTGCGTGGATGGAAATCAGAGCCATTCCAGAGATTTGTCATAACCTGTTGCTTATTTACAGTGGTTGCATGTACCCATTTATCTGCAGTTTTTTTCCCTACATCCATTCAAAGTCCAGAATTTATAAACCTTGTCTGAGCTGTCAGGAAAAAGGAGGCAGAGACCTGAAATTGCACACTACAGAGGTCAGTAAAGATATCTCTGAGCCGATTAGAGGCTGAAGTGAATCGTGATTCATGCTGATAGCAGCGGCAATGAGGCAGACGATGGAAGACACTTAAAGTGGGT
Organism: Rana temporaria; assembly: GCF_905171775.1. NCBI lineage: Eukaryota > Metazoa > Chordata > Amphibia > Anura > Ranidae > Rana > Rana temporaria. Next base: position 104,079,323 of record NC_053492.1, read on the forward strand.
TTAAATGTCAGAGATGAAATCCAAACAAAGCACATATTTCTCTTTTCAATAGATTTTTATTCAAAGATTTAACAAAATGCAATAATACAAAAAGAATACAAAAATGTATACACCCTCAAATATATGGGCAAGGAACAGATTGTTGTACTATTTGGTAGGGCCAGACTGTCAGGTTTGGTTTGTATGTATTTTTAGTACATACTGTTCTGTAGTGCAAATCTGCAAAATGCACTAAACATGCATAGGTGTGAATCCAGCCTTAAGCTCAATAAGTGTAATCGCCTTTTTTCTTTTAAAGAGACAAAATAAAGACGTAACTGTGAAAGAACATTACAGTAAACTGTAAACCAAATATACAGTTACATTGAGAGGTGTGAGAGAAATAAATGTCAGGTATTATTCCCAGTGCCTGAGATGCCTTGCTCCCGAGTATGTTAGGTGGGAGAGGCTCTATGGTGACAGATGACACCAAGCTATGCAGTGGAATAACGTCCTTACAGGATGTCTTCAATTTACAAGCCGACCTCAATGCTCTGTCTAATTGGGCGACTAAGTGGAAGATGAGGTTTAATGTAGATAAATGTAAAGTTATGCACTTGGGGGCTAAGAATATGCATGCGTCATACATACTAGGGGGAGTACAACTGGGGGATCCGTAGTGGAGAAGGATCTGGGGGTTTTAGTTGATCATAAGCTCAATAATGGCATGCAATGCCAAGCTGCGGTTTCCAAAGCGAGCAAAGTCCTTTCTTGTATTAAGAGAGGTATGGATTCCAGAGACAGAGATATAATTTTTCCCCTGTACAAATCATTAGTAAGACCTCATCTGGAATATGCAGTTCAGTTTTGGGCTCCAGTTCTCAAGAAGGATATCGGAGAACTGGAGAAAGTGCAGAGAAGGGCAACCAAACTGATAAGAGGCATGGAGAAGCTCAGCTATGAGGAAAGATTTGAAGAACTAAATCTATCCACTCTTGAGAAGAGGAGAATTAGGGGGGATATGATCAACATGTACAAATATATAAGAGGTCCATACAGTGTACTTGGTGTTGAGTTATTCACTTTACGGTCAACACTGAGGACAAGGGGGCACTCTTTACGTCTAGAGGAAAAGAAATTTCACCTCCAAATACGGAAAGGTTTCTTCACAGTAAGAGCTGTGAAAATGTGCAACAGACTCCCTCCAGAGGTGGTTCTGGCAGGCTCAGTAGATTGCTTTAAGGAAGGCCTGGATTATTTCCTAAATGAACAGAATATAACTGAGTACTAAGATTTGTAGGTAAAGTTGATCCAGGGTAAATCCGATTGCCTCTCGGGGGATCAGGAAGGAATTTTTTCCCCTGCTGTAGCAAATTGGATCTCATGCTCTACTGGTTTTTTTTTGTTGTGCCTTCCTCTGGATCAACTGTGGGTATGGAGTTGGGTGTATGGGATTGTACTGTGTTTGTTTTTTATTTTGTTTGTTTTTTTGTGGTTGAACTGGATGGATGTGTGTCTTTTTTCAACCTGACTAACTATGTAACGTCCTTTCTGGTCGGACAGTAAAGAACCCTCTATGCCAGGGGTCCTCAAACTTTTTAGGTTCAATAAGTATTTATTAGAATTTTTTTTGACAGGTATAATACAGAACAGAAGACATCAGATCAGGAACCCAACAAAGGGTAACCCGATCGGTACAGTATAACACGTGCACATAGCGATACTAGATAAACAAGCGTGTACAAGTGAATAATCTATGGGCAATTTGGTGGTACAGACAGGGATATGCACTGCAAACCAATGTCTGGCCAGGAACCAGGGAAGCAGGAGAAATAAAAAAGACAAATGGAGGCAGAAGTGCAGGGAGTAACATAACTGTGAAAGATTTGCATTTGTACCAGTGGTCTTGACTGGTGAACACGACTAACTGGAAGCGGGTAACCAGTGATGAAATGGTATGGCTAAGGTGGAGGGCCCCGATGAAGGGCAATTAGACAGGGAAGAGAGAGGTATAGAGAGAGAGTCAGGAAAGAAAGAAGGTAGGGGGGGGGGAGACGCGTGCTCAGCCCTTTTACAAAGATCAGTAGTCTAAGGCAGTGGTCATCAACCCTGTCCTACAGGGCCCACTAACAGGCCAGGTTTGCAAGATAACTGAGAAACATCACAGGTGATATCATTTGCTGCTCAGTGATTGCAGTATTCTAGACTGCATCTCCCCCATGGTAATACATAAAACCTGGCCTGTTGGTGGGCCCTGTAGGGTAGGGTTGATGACCACTGGTCTAAGGCATACGGGTAGGGGAGATAGAAAGGTAGTATTTTAGTCTCGGACTCTACGGGGGTTCCGGAAGTCCGGCTGTACCTCCTCAAACTTTTTAAACAGGGGGGTCGGTTCACTGTCCCTCAGACCGTTAGAGGGCCGGACTATAAAAAGGAAAAAAAAACTATGAACAATTTCCTATGCACACTGCACATATGTTATTTTGAGCTCACCGTCATTTCAAGCCATCATTGCAAGCCCCCCTCACCGTCATTTCAAGCAATCATTGCAAGCACACCCTCACTGTCATTCAGACCATTATTTCAAGCCCCCCCTCACCACCATTTCAAATTTAAGCCATTATTTCAAGCCCCCCCCCCTCACCACCATTTCAAATTCAAGCCATAATTTCAAGCCCCCCCTCACCATTGCAAGCCCCTCACGATCATTGCAACCCTCCCCCTTCATCATTATAAGCCCCTCATTGCAAGCCCCCCCCCTCACAATCATTAATTGCAAGCCGATCAAGATCATTGCAAGCCCCCCCAATCATCATTATTACATCATCATCAGCCCCTCAATGCAACCCCCCCTCACCATTGCAAGCCCCCCCCACCTTCATCATTACATCAGCCCCTCATTGCAAGCCCCCCCCCCACCATTACAAAATCAGCCCCCATCATCATTACAAAATCAGCCCCCCCCACCATCATCATTACAAAATCAGCCCCCCTCACCATCGCAAGCCCCCCCTCACCATCGCAAGCCCCCTCACAGTGTTTCTCCTTACTGTACCAAACTGCTGTGACAGTCCTGCTGTGTCACGAAGCTCACAGTGTTGGTAACCGTTCTGGCGTGCTGTGAGAAATGTCCAGCCCTCCTCCTCCTAGACCAGCTTGTGTGATAGACAGAACACTTTCTCTATCACACAAGCTAGTCTAGGAGGAGGAGGGCGGGACATTTATCACAGTGCGCCTGAACTGTTAACACTGTCATCTCTGTGACACAGCAGGATCGCTGTGTTACAACCTGCAGTGTAACCGGCGTTGCCTGTAAGGGTCGGGTGGGCCGGTTACAAGTCCTCCGCGGGCCGCAGTTTGAGGACCCTTGCTCTACGCAGTTTAAGGTTAAACCGCTTCTTTTCCAATATCAGTGAATGGCTGCATGTCTTTTTAAATTCCCTTTCGCATAATTTTTTTCCCCTTATGCTAGGGTCAATAGTACAGTATTTGTACATCTCTATCTCCAGAGAGAAAGTGTTTAAATCTTGTAGTCTTTCCCCATAGATCTTCTTGAGGACTGGTGCCCAGAACTGGACGGCATACTCAAGATGCAACCAGACCAGATTCTTGTAGAGTGGGAAAATTATAGTTTTATCTCTGGAGTGCATCCCCTTTTTAAAACATGCTAATATTCTGTTGGCTTTGCTTGCAGCAGCTTGGCATTGCATGCCATTGCTGAGTCTGTCATGTACTTTCCATCCTAGATCTCCCCAGAGGTTCTCCCCCTAGCACGTAACTTGTGCTTGTATTTTTAGCACCCAAATGCATTACTTAAAATTTTTCACTGTTAAACCTCATTTGCCATGTAGTTACCCATCCAATTATTTTATTTAGGTCTTGTAAGGTTTCCACATCCTGCACAGAAGTTATTACCCTGCTTAACTTGATATCATCCGCCAATATTGAGCTTGAGCGGTTTATCCCTTCCTTTTATATTGTTTATGAATAAATTAAACAGAATTGGTCTCAAATCTTTGGGGTATCCCACTTACCACACCGGACCATTCTAAGTACTCGCTATTAGGGTTGTCCCGATACCGATACTAGTATCGGTATCGGGACCGATTCCGAGTTTTTTCGGTGGTACTCAGACGCCGATACCCCGCCCCGATACACAAATAGAATACTTGCCACCCCCTGTCCCCCCCGCCGACCGCCGCAACCGAAGCCGCAATCCGCCGCCGCGACTGTGTAATACGGGCGGGAACATTACAGCTTTGAATCGCTGTAATGATTTGCGCATAGACACTCCCCCTTGCTCGGGTGAACTGTCCAATCCCGAGCAAGGGGGAGTGTCTATACGCAGCGCGGGGCCAATCATTACAGCGATTCAAAGCTGTAACGTTCCCGGTGTATTACACAGTCGGCGGCAGCGGGGATGCAGGTAAGTGGAACATGGCTGGATGGGGGGAGACGATGGCTGCATGGGGGGAGACGATGGCTGGGTGGGGGGGAGACGATGGCTGGATGGGGGGGGAGACGATGGCTGCATGGGGGGATACATGGCTGGATGGGGGGGATACATGGATGGGGGGGGGAGACATGGCTGCATGGGGGGAGACATGAATGGATGGGGGGGAGACATGGCTGGATGGTGGGGAGACATGGCTGGATGGTGGGGAGACATGGCTGGATGGGGGGAGACATGGCTGGATGGGGGGATACATGGCTGGATGGGGGGGGATACATGGCTGGATGGGGGGGATACATGGCTGCATCTGTGGGGGGGACATGGCTGCATTTGGGGACACATTTAAAAAAAGTATCGGTATCGGCGACTACTTGAAAAAAAGTATCGGTACTTGTACTCAGTCCTAAAAAAAAGTGGTATCGGGACAACCCTACTCGCTATTTATCACCACCCTTTGGACCCACCCCTGTAGCCAGTTTTCAATCCAAATACTCACCCTATGGTCCATGCTGACAGACCTTAGTTTGTAAAGTAAATGTTTGTGGGGAACTGTATCAAATGCCTTTGCAAAATCCAGATACACCACATCCAAAGACCATGCTTTATCTAGATAGCAGCTCACTTCTTCATAGAGCGTTAATAAATCCATTCATGCCGATTACCACCAAATATTCTGTTTTCATTACTAAAATCTTGGATATAGTCTATAATACGAAATTTACATAGGGGGATGACCATCGGGGTGTTGTGAAGGACGTAAAGCAGTTGCGGCATCAGAATCATTTTTATAAGGTTTGTCCGACCCGCAAGGGACAACTTGAGTTTACTCCAAATTTTAACACTATCCCGGCAGCGGTTAATCAAGGGGGTCAAATTAAGTCCAATATAATCTAGGGGTCTGGGGGTCACCTGTATACCCAAATACCTGAAGGAACTTGCAAGCGGAATATCCCATAAGGTCAGCACTGACGGGTCCGGTGCCTCATCCAGCAACATCAGTGACGACTTGGTCCAATTAATCACCAGACCAGAATACACCCCAAACTCCCTTATCACCCTCATCGCCTCCCGAAGGGAAATAGAGGTATCACCCAGGAACAACATTGTGTCATCCGCATACATCATTATTTTCTCATGTAGTTCACCGTACTTAAACCCCTGTATGGCTGTATTAGAGCGGACCATGGCAGCCAAAGGCTCAATGGCCAGCGCAAACAGAAGAGGAGACAGGGGGCAGCCCTGCCTCGTTCCTCTGTGCAATTCAAACCCTGGTGACAACTGGCCTCCCTCCCTGATGTGAGCCACTGGTGAGCAATAAAGCAATTGAACCCATGAGATAAATCCGTCCCCAAATCCGAATTTGCGCATAACCGCCCAGAGATAGGCCCATTCGACGCTATCAAACGCCTTGTGGGCGTCTAGTGATAGTAATCTTGGATATAGTCACTTATCATTCCTCCAATAGCTTGCAGACTATTGATGTGAGGCTGACTGGTCATCTGTAGTTTTGAGGGATACAGCTCCCCCCCCCCTTTTTTTTTTTTATATTTATTGGTACCAAGTTGGTTTTTCTCCAATTAGCTGGTACCATTCCAGTCAGTAAACAGTCCATAAAAAATAGGAACAATGGTCTAGCTATCACCTGAGTGCCTTAAGGACCTTGGGTGTAAGCGATCTGGTCCTGGTGACTTATTTGTGTTTTTCAAGTCCATTTCTGATACTGGCTCCTAATAGCAATAGAGGTGCATTCTGTGACATTTTGTTAACATTAGTCTTGGTTTCCTTTGTGAAAACTGCATTTAAAACCTTGGGCTAGTCTTTTGTAACCAAATTCCCTTCATCATCCTTTCATTGGGCCAATGTGTTCTAGCTTCACTTCCTTGCAAGTTTATATATTTAAAGTTTTTTTTTTTTTACTCTACTCCACTATGTGCTTATTGTGGTCTATTTTTAGCTGCCCTGATTGCACTCTTACACTTTTAATTGCATTCTTTATAGTGTTGGAATGCTGACAATGACCCCTCAGCCTTGTATTTTTTGCTTTTAAATGCCTTTTTACTTTTGCGTTTAGCCAACCGGGAATAATTGTAGCTCTTTTAAAACATATTTACCATTGGAATGCACTGGCCAATACCTTTTATTTAGTATACTTTTAAAAGCACTCTAATTTCTCCATGTTCTTCGTTCCTAAGAATTTTATGTCATTTATCATCATCTAGCAAAGAGCACAGTTTAGGGAAGTTGGCTCTTTTGAAGTTCAGTGTCCTTGTGCTTCTTCATTCTGTAAGTAATGAACCTGTCTGTGATCACTGTTTCTAAAGTTGCCCCATATTCGCGATCAAGTCTGTATTGTTCGTAATCAGTAAGTCTAGCGATGCATTATCTCGTTGGTGCATTCACCATCTGACCCATGACATTTTCCTGCAAGACATTTAGGAAAAGGCAAGCCTTAGACGAACAAGTGGTTCCTTCTGCCCAGTCTATATCTGGATAATTAAAATCCCCCCATTATAACCTTGCCGCCATTCCAAGCTGTGATAGGTTTTCCTCCCCCTTCTCCCTCACGTGAGGGGGGGCCTGTAGCATGCACCCACTATTGCTTTCCCCTTATTTTCCTCCTTTTGAAGCTCCACCCACAAGAATTCCACCTCCTCCCTAGCTCCACTAGTGAGGTCATCCCACACATTCACTTGCATGATGAAGGTGAACATTTCAGCAAGACAATGATCCCAAACACAAAGCCAACAAAACTCTCAATTGATTTCAAATAAAGAAAATAAAGCTGCTAGAATTGTGTTGGCCAAATCACCTGACTTAATTCCAATAGAAAATCTAGTGAAAGAACTAAAAGGTTAAAGTTAAAAGAAAAGGTCCATGGAACCTCCAAGATTTGAAGACTGTGGGCCGGATTCAGAAACGAGATACGCCGTCGTATCTCTGAGTGCGGGAGGTTGTATCTAAGCGCCTGATTCAGAGAATCAGTTACGCATAGATATCCCTAAAATCCGACTGGTGTAAGTGTCTTACACCGTCGTATCTTAGGCTGCATATTCACGCTGGCCGCTAGGTGGCGCTTCCGTATAGTTACGCGAGGAATATGCAAATTCGGTATTTATGCCGATTCAGAAACGTACGTCCCGCCGGCGCATTTATTTACGTTAGGCTTTTTTCGGCGTATAGTTACCCCTGCTATATGAGGCGTAGCTAATGTTAAGTATGGTCATCGTTCCCACGCCGAGTTTTGAAATTTTAAGTTGTTTGCGTAAGTCGTTCGCGAATAGGGCTGAACGTCATTTACATTCACGTCGAATCGAATACGTCCTTGCGACGTACCTTAGAGCAATGCACACTGGGATAATTTTTTAGGACGGTGCATGTGCCGTTCAAAAAAACGTCAAACGCAGGGTCAAGCGAAATTTAAATAAAACACGCCCCCAACATCCCCATTTGAATTAGGCAGGAAAGGGCGCAAGTTCTTTCTGAATACAGAACTTGCGCCCAAAGTTACAACGGCGTAACGTATCGGAGATACGTTACGTTACAGCGGCGTAACGTATCGGAGATACGTTACAGCGGCGTAACGTATCGGAGATACGTTACAGCGGAAGAAAGATGCACTCATCTTTCCGAATCCGGCCCTGTGTGTGGAAGAATGGGTACCAAAATCATGCGACTCGTTTCTCCATAAAGGCGCCTTGAAGCTATCATTACCAACAAAGGATTTTGTACCAAGTAAATTTCAGTTTGCATGTTCAATACTTTTTTTCCCTATGTATCATTCCATTTTATTACACGTAACTTAATTAGGGCTAGTTTACACTTGCTTCAAAACATGGTTTCGACATGCTTTCTTAAAGCTCCCTGAACACCAGTCAAAGCCCCATACACTAAATAAAATGGGTAGTTTACAAGTTGCTTTTGTTTGGTGTTTCGATGAGGCTTTATGGGGCTTCAAGCAAGCTTTGCCATAGACTTCTATGGAGGCTTTAAAGCCCCACTAAAGCTACATGGGGTATAATTTCTGAAGCGAGGTGTAAACAGGACTATAAGCCAACCATTTTATTTAGGGACAGGCGCTTTGACTAGCATTCAGAGAGTTTTAACAAAGCCTTGTTTTTGAAGCAAGTGTAAACTAGCTGTTAATGGGGGTTGAAGCTGAAGTGTAAATGAGCACATAGAAATGTATTTACCTAGAAAAATGGTGATGTGTTCAATACTTATTTTACCTGCTATATATCACTGTACTTGCTGAGTGGATACTCTTGCGAGGGAGGGAATGTGCATCATCAGTTCAAGGGACACTATCCAACAAACTTTTACATCTTATAACCTTTTCTGGACCAGGAGTACTCCAAATGCTTGCTCGAGACATGTCATGCACTTATGTGTGAGGGAGGGGACCTAAACATATGAATATGAACATACCCTAATATCCATGAGTTGGCTCCGTGATGTTGCCTCCTCTAGACCACAGCTTATGAACCCATCTACTCTCATCATAAGCCCAGTATTTAAGTGTAATGCTTTGCAAGAAAAATATAAATGCAGTTCTTTATAAGACACTTTATGGATGTACCAATACAGGAAAGCCAAACATGCATATGAAGGGAGACTGTATGACTGAATTTGGTCTATGCCCCTAATGTGGTACCACTATGTGGTCAGTCACACTTCACATGTCTATTGGTTGACTCTCTTACTATAGCATTAGATGATTGTTGGGTGGCCACCTATAGTTAAACACAATATACACTAGGCATTTAAACCCCTTTCCTAACCAGACCAATTTTCAGCTTTCGATGCTCTCACATTTTGAATGGAAATTACTCAGTCATACAACACTGTACCTATATGATCATGTTGTTGTTTTTTTCACAAAAATAGAGCTCTTTTTCTTTTTGCGCTATAAAAGAAAGAGCGAAAATTCTGTAAAAAAAAAAATATGAAATTTTCTTTGTCTGGTAGAAAATTTAGCACATTAGTAACTTTTCTTCATAAATTTTGCCCAAAATTCATACTGCTACATATCTTTGGTAAAAAATAACCCAAATCGGTGCATATTATTTGGTCTTTGTGAAAGTTAGAGAGTCCACAAGCTATGGTGCCAATCTCTGAAAATAAATCACACCTGATGTACCGACGGCCCATCTCATTTCTTGAGACCCTAACAAGCCAGGAAAGTACAAATACCGCTCCCAAAATGACCCCTTTTTGGAAAGCTAGACATTCCAAGGTATTTAGTAAGAACCATGGTGGGTTTTTTGAAGTTGTAATTTTTTCCCCACAATTCTTTGCAAATTCCAGATTTTTTTTTTTCACCAAATTTTTATATTAGCAGGTCATTTCCCACACACAGCATATGTATACCACAAATTACGCCCCAAAAAATACATTTTTCTACCCCTCCTGAGTACAGTGATGTAGGACTTACACAGCGTTGCCACATACAGAGGCCCAACATGCAGGGAGCAACATCGGGTGTCTTAGGAGCATAAATTACACATCTAATTTCTTGACTACCTCTTGCACTTTTGAAGTCCCTGGAGCAGCAGGACAGTGTAAAACGCACCAAAAATGAGCAAATTTTGCAAAGAAAACACCCCAACGTACAACCTAAGAGACATAATGAGTGTTTTGAAGATGTAATTTTTTTTTTACATGTTTTTGGAAAATGTGGAAGAAAATGAAAACGCTTTTTTTTTTTTTAAACAAAGTTGTCCATTTATACAATATTTCTAACACATAGCATGTACATACCAAAAATGACACCCCAAAATAGATTCTCCTACTCCACCTGAGTATAACGATATCATGTGTGGGACTTTTCCACAGCCTGGCCACATAGAGAGGCCCAACATGCAGGAAGCACCGTCAGATGTTCTAGGGGCATACAAGTCAGGTCCATTAATATTGGGACATCGACACAATTCAAATCTTTTTGGCTCTACACACCACCACAATGAATTTGAAATGAAACACACAAGCTGTGCTTTAACTGCAGACTTTCAGCTTTAATTTGAGGGTATTTACATCCAAATCAGGTGAACAGTGTAGGAAAAAGTTTGTATATGTACCTCCCACTTTTTAAGGGACCAAAAGTAATAGGACAATTGGCTGCTCAGCTGTTCCATGGCAAGGTGTGCGTTATTCCCTCATTATTCCATTTACAAGAAGCAGATAAAAGGTCCAGAGTTATTTTAAGTGTGCTATTTGCATTTGAAAACTGTTGCTGTCAACTCTCAATATGAAATCCAAAGAGCTGTCACCATCAGTAAAGCAAGCGATCATTAGGCTGAAAAAAACAAAACAAACCCATCAGAGAGATAGCAAAAACATTAGGTGTGGCCAAATCAACTGTTTGGAACATCCTTAAAGAGAAAGAACGCACCGGTGAGCTCAGCAACACCAAAAGACCCGGAAGACCATGAAAAACAACTGTGGTGGATAACCGAAAAATTCTCTCTGGTGAAGAAAACACCCTTCACAACAGTTGGCCAGATCAAGAACACTCTCCAGGAGGTAGGTGTATGTGTGTCAAAGTCAACAATCAAGAGAAGACTTCACCAGAGTGAATACAGAGGGTTCACCACAAGATGTAAACCATTGGTGAGCCTCAAAAACAGGAAGGCCAGATTAGAGTTTGCCAAACATCTAAAAAAAATCCTTCACAGTTCTGGAACAACATCCTATGGACTGATTAGTCCAAGATCAACTTGTAGCAGAGTGATGGGAAGAGAAGAGTATGGAGAAGGAAAGAAACTGCTCATGATCCAAAGCATACCACCTCATGAGTGAAGCATGGTGGTGGGTAGTGTCATGGCGTGGGCATGTATGGCTGCCAATGGAACTGGTTCTCTTGTATTTATTGATGATGTGACTGCTGACAAAAGCATCAGGATAAATTCTGAAGTGTTTCATGGCAATATTATCTGCTCATATTCAGCCAAATGCTTCAGAACTCATAGGATGGCGCTTCACAGTGCAGATGGACAATGACCCGAAGCATACTGCAAAAGCAACCAAAGAGTTTAAGGGAAAGAAGTGGAATGTTGTGCAATGGCCAAGTCAATCACCTGATCTGAATACCATTGAGCATGCATTTCACTTGCCGAAGACAAAACTGAATGGAAAATGCCCCAAGAACAAGCAGGAACTGAAGTTGCAGTAGAGGCCTGGCAGAGCATCACCAGGGATGAAACCCAGCGTCTGGTGATGTCTGTGTTCCAGACTTCAGGCTGTAATTGACTGCAAAGAATTTGCAACTAAGTATTAAAAAGTGAAAATAGGATTTTATGCTCACCGTAAAATCTCTTTCTGAGTTCATGGACGGACACAGCCTTAATCTTGACTTAGTGGGTATTAGCCTTCCTTTAGAAGTTGACTAGGCAGAAACTTATATAAAAGGTTAACGTATCATACACACCCTATAGCCACGCCCAGGGGCTGGGTCCTCTGGGTATAACCCCTCTCTCTCTGCATCTGGCAGATCAGTTCGTCCAAAAGTAGTACAAACCTAAAAAAGGAGGGGAGGGTGCTGTGTCCATCCATGAACTCAGAGAAAGGTTTTACGGTGAGCATAAAATCCTATTTTCTCTTTCGTTCATGGACAGACACAGCCTTAATCTTGACTTAGTGGGACGTCCCAAAGCAGTGTCAAAATGAGGGATGGGAACAGCAAAAAAATTTAACTTAAACAGAGCTCCTCAACTGAGGAGTTGTAACTCTAAACAGCCGCCTGCAAAACTTTGCGGCCGAAGAAGAATCCGAAGATGCACTCACATCAACTTGTAACATTTAGGCATAAGCCTGATCAGGATCTGTCGGGTCCATTCGAAATGGTGGCCGATGAGACCGCTGGGCCTTTCTTGGGACCAGCCACCGAAACAAACAGTGAGTCTGAACTGCGGAACAGAGCAGTAACAGACAAGTATATTCTCGGAGCTCGGACAGTGTCCGAGGAATGCCACGTCGTCTCCTTAGGATTCGATGGATGAGGACACAAGTATGGCAGTACAATGTCTTCCTTGAGATGGAAGGTCGAAATGACCTTAGGAAGAATCTAAGGCTGCGAACGCAGCACCATCTTATCCTTGTGGAAAATCAGATAGGGAGCATTTCATGACAAGGCTGCCAGCTCAGAACCCGTCTTATAACAGCCACCAAAAGGACCACTTTCTGAGAAAGTGTCAACAAGGGAACTTCCCTAATGTTCTCAAACAGTGGTTCTGAGGCACCTAGAGGTCATGGCGTTAAAGCCATTGACTGTAAAGCAGGGTCGCTGAAAGAAAACAGCCAGGGCAGATATCTGTCCCTTAACCAAATAAGTCAGTGGATTCCACTTAATTTCCTCGCAAAGGGCTAAGTAAGCTCTTCAAGTACGATAATAAATCCTCCTAGAGGATAACTTCCTAGCCTTCCTTATGGTAGGAATCACAGAATCCGACAGGCCCCGGTCTCTTAGTACCTGGCTTTCAATAGCCATGCCGTTAAGCCAGCGACTGTAAAGCAGGTTGACGTATGGGACCTTGTGACAGCAGGTCCTCTCTCAGCGGTAGACGCCAAGGGGCGTCTGCTACTAGCCGCACTAGATCGGCGTACCAAGGACACCGAGGCCAATCCGGAGCAATTAGGATCATAGGAATCCCATCTGCCTCCACTCTACGAAGCAGAAGAAGCAGGAGCCACTAACGCATCTGTTGCGTCCGGCCATGGGTCTCCTGACCTGGTCACAAACCTCAATTCCGATTGAGTCAAGACGCCAGGAGATCTATGTCTGGCATGCCCCATCTTGGGCAAAAGAGCAGAAAAACCTCCGGGTGCAGGGACCATTCTCCTTGGTCCAGCATTTGGCAACACATGTAGTCCGCCTGCCAGTTTTCCACACCCGGAATGTATATGGCTCGACAGTGCCGGTATGCTTCTTTCTGCCCACCTTAGGATGTGAGCGACTTCTGATGCTGCAGCCGAGCTACTTGTTCCTCCTTGATGGTTGACATATGCCACCGCCGTGGAGTTATCTGACTGGATGCCCTCGTAGCCTCTGAGACCATGTGGAGAGGCACAGCCTGATCATTTGAAGTTCCAGGACCTTGATCTGCAAATGGGAATCCTCTGGAGACCAGCGACCCTGGGTCGACTGATCCCCCCCAGACTCCCCCACCGGTAAGACTGGCGTCCGTCGTGATGACTATCCAGTGATAAGGAAGGAATCACTTCCCGGACAGAAGTGCCGGTGTGGTCGGCTTCAGGGGGGCCCTGACCAGGTGGCTCACCCGGATCTGATAATCCAGGGATGATGGGCACTTGTCCCATCGTGACAGAATTTTCCTTCTGTAGCACTCGCGTGTGAGATTGCGCCTATGGTACCGCCACGAAGGGGGCCACCATGAGGCCCGGGACTCACATGCAAAGCGAGTGACGACCCTTCTGGGATGTCAACTACCGCACCGCAGCCCGAAGGGTCTGCAACTTTTCCACAGGGAAGCAAACCTTTGCCTCTGAGGAGTCCAGAATCAATCCCAGATACACTAGGCGTTGAGTTATTACAATTACTGACTTTTGAATGTTCAGTAGCCACCCAAGTGTCTGAGGGTCTGATGTTATAGACACGCTCACCTCTAATTCTGAGGCTGAAGCAGCCCTCAGAAGCAGGTCGTCCAAGTAGCCCACGACAGCGATGCCACATTGTCTTAGTAGGGCGAGAATTGGGGTAATCACCTTGGTGAACACCCTTGTTGCTGATGCCAGGCCAAAGGGGAGAACCACAAATTAATAGAGGTCTTCCCTGACCACAAATCGCAGAAGCTTCTGATGCTTTGTGCATATGGGTAAATGTAGATAGGCATCCCTGATGTCCAAGGATACCAGAAAGTCCCCCGGCTGGGGGATAGTAACAACAGAGCGGATTATTGCCATCCGGAATCCTTGTACCTTCACGAAGCAATTGAGGGCCCAGAGGTCCAGGATAGGACGAACGCCCTCCTTCTTTGGTACAATGAACAGATTGGAGTAAAACCCCTGAAAACGATCCTGTACTGGGACAGGAATAACCACCCCGCGTTCCAGCAGGTCTTGAACTGCCCCATCTAGGGCTTCCCGACGAGCCGGTAGTAGCTGGAGGTTTGAGGGAAAAAAATCTGTTTGGTGGGCAAGATAGGAGCTATATCTTGTACCCTGATGAGACTACCTCACAAACCCAATGGTCGGGAACCAGAGATGTCCACCGGGTCCAGAATTCACGAAGACGTCCCCCCCCACCCGAGGGATGGGTGGGGGCGTACTTTCATGCGGACGTGGTCTTGTTAACAGGTTTGCGAAACCAGGGACGTCTCTGTCCCTGAGCAGGCGCTTTATTGGCCTGTGGTTTTCTTCCCGCAGCGCTGGGCGGGCGGGAAAAACGCTTGGATGCGGTAAAGAAGGGCCCGTCGCCGACGTGGCTCCTTCCCCTTATAGGTCTGTGGGAGCAAGGTGCCCTTACCTCCTGTGGCATCCTTAATAATGTCATCCAGGCAAGCTCCAAAGAGTCCACCGCCGACCAATTCTTCAACCACAGTAGACGGCGTAACACAGCCTGAGCAGAGGCTCTGCCAGCAGAGGAATAGTGTCCAAGGCTGATTCACACACAAACTTTAGGCCCTGTACCAGTTGTTCCACTAGGGCTACCTCGTGGGTGGAAGCGTGATGTGTTTGTAACCCATTGAGCAGTAACTTTGCCCACTCCGTGAGTGTCTGGGACACCAGCGCCTTAACTATGGTTGGGCATACCGCTAAACCTACTACAGTGTATAGGTTACAGGGCAATCGACTCTGCCTTCTTGTCCGCCGGGTCCTTGAAGGCAGGAGCCCCCTCCACCGGAAGGGTGGTAAGCTTGTTTAGTCTGGACACAGGAGGGTCCACTATGGGGGGTGAGGTCCATTTCTTTAAGAAACTCTCCTCCAGTGGGTAACGTACCGCTAGGTTTTTAGGTAAATAAAAGGTTTTTGTGGTCTGTCCCATTCCTTATATAAAAGTTTGTCTAAATAAGACACACAAGGGAACACTTTAGCAGTGCGGGTCGCCTTACGGAACCCAAAGGGGACCGGCGCTTCTGTTGCTTTTACAGACCCCTCTATTTTTAGGGTATCTCGCACTGTGGCGATAAGGTCACTCACCAGAGCCTTCTCGCGAGCCGACTTGGGTCCAGAGTCATCCTCACTGTCTGGCCGCTCTAGGTCTGCACCGTCAGATACCTCAGAGTCAGGGTCCTGAGTGGTAGCTAGACCTGGCTCTGTATCTGAGGGGGAAGGGAGCGCTTTATAGCCCCCGTTCTTCCACGTGCTGATTCCACCTTGGCAAAGAAGGCGTCTAGGATTGCCGACATAGAGTCCACCGATACATAGGGTACAGGGGCATCAATTGCCAGCTCAGGTGTTTCAGGGGGAAAAAAAAACGTCTGTTTCAGACGCCATGCTGCCAACACGCTTGACACAAGGATTTCAAGCAAGGTGGACAACCCACCCTCCTAACTGCAGCAGAGATGAGGGGTACCACCCCCCAGAGGACTCACCACCCTGGAACCAGCAGTGCAGTGCTGTTTAGCTGAGCTGCTTCTTGTCCGCTGAATATAACTGTCAGTCTGCTGAATGGCTGCTATCTATAAGGATGCTGTCCTTATCAGCTTTTTTGCTAGTCAGCAGCGTGTGTCCGTTTGGCTGCTGATTTATAAGATGGCCGCCGCTCGGGCGCTAGAGGTCAAGCATACTGAGGCCCCAAAAGCATGGCCGCCAATGCTGTATACTTGCATGGGCTACAAAAAAAATGGCCGCCGAGCGGGATGCTAGAGGCCCCAGTTTCATGGGGAAATGCTGCCGGAGGATAGCTGTTCTAAGCGCCCTTCTTGGGGCGCACCGCGCAGGCTGCTGAGCGGCCGGGAGACGCGGTACAGCCCCCCCAGCGCTGGAGCAACCCCTCCAGCGCTGGGTGGCTACAAGAAAATGCCCGCCGTAGTGCATATAGACCCCAAATTATGGCCGCCAAGCTCTGAGTCGAAGCCAGCAGTAGCTACAAGAAAATGGCCGCCAGGTATACAAACAATCCAGCATGACACAGAAAAAATGGTCACCAGACACACAGCAGCAGAATCTCTTATGCAGCTCTCTACATTGAAAGAGGGAAGCAGCAGCTGACAACATGGACACAAGTAAGCAATATCTATGCACTTATACTTTATATTGGTTCTCAGGTGGAGCTCCCTAGGGCAACCCCCACCTCAGCAGTCTAGGGAGGGGGGAAGGGAAATATAGAGCCCTTTACTCACCTTTCCAGGGATGCCCAGCTCTGTTTTCTTGCTGAAGCAAGGTAGTAGTACTTACCCTCCTGTGGTTTTATGCTGGAGCATCCTGGACAGTGCATCTTCCGCATGGTAATGAAAATGACTGTCGGCCAGGCTACTGCGACTCGGCCATGTAGACCGCTCTTTATGCAAGCCCTGGAGCGCATAGCTGACTGGCCACCCGTAGAGCGACGGGCATGTCGTGGACGACCCAGCGCGCAGCTAAGGTCTGCACACGCTTGATGGCCGAAACTGTGAAGAATACAAGGATCTAGGATCCAGCCTGTCGCCCAGTCGGCAGTTGATCGAAGATCGCAGGAAAAAAAAAAGAATCTTGAACAGCCTTCAAGCCATGGGCCTGAAGGGAGTCATGTCTTCTCCTGAAACTAGGCTTATATACATTTCTGCCTAGTCAACTCCCAAAGGAAGGCTAATAACCATTAAGTCAAGAATAAGGCTGTGTCCGTCCATGAACGAAAGAGAAAGTTTGATTTATGACTGTTAATCTGTTCCATTACTTTTGGTCATTTAAAAAGTGGGAGGCACATATACAAACTGTTGTAATTCCCACACCATTCACCTGATTTGGATGTAAATACCCTCAAAATGAAAGCTGAAAGTTTCATTTCAAATCCATTTTGGTGGTGTAAAGAGCCAAAAAGATTAGAATTGTGTCGATGTCCCAATATTTATGGACTTGACTGTAAATTTCAAATCTAATTTGACTACCTATTACACTTTTGTGAGGCATTGTAGTGGCATGGCTCAGAACTGATGTGGCATTAGTGAGCTGTGGATGGGGATGACTGAGCAGGAATGAGTATGGCTGAGTACGGCTGCAATGAATGAGTATAGCCAAGCATTGATGGGATTACTAAGCATAAATTAGTATGACTGAGCATAAATGAGTACGGATGGGATGACTGAGCACAGCCAAGTATAAATGGGATGAATGAGTATGGCTGAGTACGGCTGGGCATGGATGGGGGTTTTCGGGATGACAGAGCATGGAAGGATGGATGAGTAGTGCCGAGTATGGATGGATGGCTGAGCACGGATGAATATTGCCAAGCATGAATGGCTGAGCATAGATGGATGAGGCTGGAAGTCAGAGCAGCGCTGTGGGCACGACCCTACACCACTCAATCTCTCTCCGTTCACACTGTGCTGATCGGTACAGAGAGGGGAGAGAGGAACCGGACATTAAGATCACTCCGTTATTTGAGGGAGCGATCACATGGTAATCGGCCGCCGTTAGCCTCTGGACCCAGCGGTCACGGATACTCCTGCAAGCACACCTCAGGGGCAGGGCCGCATCAGGGGGGGTACAGGCAGTACACCTGTACAGGGCCCGGATGGCAACCTCTCTTTTTTTATTTTTTATAAAAAATATATATTTTTTTTAATATATATATATTTTTTTTAAAGGGCCATTTTTTTTAGGGGTCCGCAGGCCCACAGATGGCAACTCCTTTTTTATTAAAAAAAAAAAAAATATATATATATATATATATATATTTTTTTTTTTTAAAGGGACAATTTTTTTTTAGGGGTCCGGAGGTTATTATTATTAAAGAGCCCAGAGGTCCCCCAGATGGCAACCCCCTTTTTTTATAATTTTTTTATATTAATTTATTTATTTTTTGTATTATATATATATATATATATATATATATATATATATATATTTATTAAAGGGCTCAGAGGTCCCCATGTGGCAAACTCCTTTTTTATATAAATGTTAATTTTTGTATATATATATATATATATATATATATATATATATATATATATATATATATATATATTTATATTTATATTTATATTTATATTTAAAGGGCCCTGGATGGAAACTCACCCTTTTTTTTTTATAAATTTTTTATATTTGTTTTTATTTCTTTTTTATTAAAGGGCCTAGAGGTCCCGGATGGCAACCCCCCTTTTTTTGTAATTTCTTTTTATAAAAAAAATAATAATTTGTGTATATATATATATATATATATATCCAGATTCAGAAAGACTTACGACTGCGTATCAGATACGCCGTCGTAAGTCCGAATACGCGTTGTCGTATCTTTAAGCGCATTCTCAAACCGAGATACGCTTCTTTGTTGCCAAGATACGACCGGCGTAAGTCTCCTACGCTGTCGTATCTTAGCTGCATATTTAAGCTGGCTGCTAGGGGTGTGTACGTGGATTTACCCCCCCCCCCGGTTCTCTGCTCCAGGGGGCCCATGCCTGAAGCCGAGTAAGGGGCCCCATTGATGGCAGCCCTGCTCAGGGGGGCGCGCGATTCTGGGAGGACGTCAATGTACGCCCTCCCAGAGTTATCGAGCTGCGCTGTAGCCGTCATTCGGCTATGGCGTGGTCAAGTGGTTAATATTAGGGCTGCAACTAACAATTATTTTCATAATCGATTAGTTAGCTGATTATTGTTTCGATTAATCGGATAATAGCCTTAAAAAAAAAAAAAAGTTTTATTTTTTTGGGCCAATTTGTTGTTGGGCAGAATACAAAACACAAATTGCCGCAAAAACACATTACATGCTTTTCTGCAGCTTCTCAATTAAAGTATATTGAACCCCAAAAAAAATAGCACCGTTTTGTGTTAAAAAGTCCTTGCCCATTCCAAATACGCAGCAGCTGAAAAAAAAAATCATGGATGTGAAATTGTGTCCCATTTGAAAACATGTAAATTAACTGTAGTGCGTTTCTTCAAAAAGCACCAAAAAACAGAGGTGTGACCCCAGGCCTGAGATGTTTAGTAACATAATGGGGTTAAAAAACAAAACAAAAATAAGTACAAAAAGAGCAAATAATCGCTACTGTAAGGCCTCGTACACACGGGCAAACATGTCCGATGAAAACGGTCCGCGGACCATTTTCATCGGACATGTCCGCTCGGAGATTTTGGTCTGATGGTTGTACACACCGACGTTCTCAGACGCGGAAGTTTAATGCTTCCACGCATGGGTCGAATCACTTCGACGAATGCGTGGGATTTCGGGCGAGCGGACATGTCCGATGAGTCGTACTGACCATCGGACATCGGTCCGGTCGGCCCTGCACACGACTGAACATGTCTGCGGAGACTGGTCCGCAGACCAGTTTCAGCGGACATGTTCGGTCGTGTGTACAGGGCCTAAGGGGTTCATTTTTTTACTGTGGGTCAGTGAAAGTAATATTTACAGTAGTGATTTGCTTTTTTGTACTATAAAGGGCTATTTTTTTTTTTTTTAACCCCATTATGTTACTGGCCGATTAATCGATTATGAAAATTGTAATCGATTAATTTCATAATCGATTAGTTGTCGATTAATCGATTAGTTGTTTCGGCCCTAGTTAATATATACAGTGTATATAACAATATTATTAATTTTTATAACTGGGAGCGATTATACATTTGCATTTATACTCACATTCCATTGGACAATGTCTTTCTCTGAGATAAAACTTTTTTGATAAGGGAGGGGTTGAGCCCACATCCATTGATTGCTGGTATTTGTAGTATCCTTCATGAAGGATGACAGATGCCTATCAGCACAATGTTTAAGAGCAGGATAATCCTCAGTAGGAATGAGTAACACAGGAGGACAGGGTGTCCTTGTAGGGTACTCCAAAATATGGAATTTACAGGCAAGCATAATTTTACAGTACAGGATCCAGGCTGGATATTCATAGACTCTGGCATGTATCCGAGTAATAATTGTAGGATTGGCGACAAGGCACACAGACCAGTGCCAACAGGCTCAACAAAGCAACAAAAGTCAAAAACGCAACTCAGAGTAATGGGGTGGAAGCTCGCACCTGGAGGCTGCATCTGCAGAGGCCTGGACATCCACTTGGTAGAACTTGGAGAAGGTATGTCCCTGTCCCTTAAGTTTAAGGCCAAATTCTAGTCAAGTGCCGACTGTAGGATGACCAGAAAAGTGAGGTACAGAGTAATCTCTGGGGTTACAGAGAATGTGTTCACATCAGGTGAAATATTTCCAGGTACAGTAGTATATAATTTTGTGAAGTGGCTTTGACTTTGCGTAACGTAGGAATGATAGCGACAGATACCCCGTCTCTCAAAACCTAGGTTTCAACAGCCATGCCATTAAAGACAGTGGCTGAGAATCAGAATGAAGAAGGGGCCCTTGGGCTAGCAGGTCTGGCCTGTTTGGAAGAGACCAAGGATTGTCTCCCAGAAGCTTGATTATGTCTGTGTACCAGGTCCTTCTGAGCCAGCTCGGCAATGCGAATCAACCGTTTCTTCTCTTTCTTTTTCTTATCTTGCAAAACAGCCAAGGAATCATTCACACTAGAGGAAAGGGATATATAAGCTGGAATAGAGTTCAGAGAATACCAGGGCATCAGACACCAGCGTTTGCTGTGTTTTTCGCGATTCACCAAAAACCGCTACTAAAATACTGCATGAGTTATTTTATAAAGTCATGCAGTGAAAGCGTTTCGTCCTTAGTAACAGGGTGTAAATAGCCGATTGTTTAGGACAGCCTAATGACTGCACCACTTTTTGCGATTCGGCACTGCGTCGCTTTAACGAACAATTGCGCGGTCATTCGACGTGGTTCCCAAACAAAATTTGCTTCCTTTTTTTCCCCACAAATAGAGCTTTCTTTTGGTGTTATTTGATCACCTCTGCGGTTTTTGTTTTTTTTGCGCTATAAACAAAAACAATTTTGAAAAAAAACAACAATATTTTTTCCTATAATAAATATTAGAGGTCGACCGATATGGGTTTTTCTCTGGCAGATGTCGATATTTAGAAATCGGGGTGGCCGATATATTGTAGAGTTCTGTAACTTTTGCCTAGGCTGGACCCGTGAGTGTATGGAAGACTCTCTGATCGATGGGATAATCAAGACACCATAGACACCAGTATGGTCAATCAGGATTACAATGGTTTTATGGGTTAAGCGTTCTTTTATACAATACAGAAAAGAGGGAGTTGCTGAAAGCCTCCCATAGATACACCCATTATAGCAAAATATTGTACTCATACAACTTATTCTGTCTGGAGATAATTCTTTTGTAAATAGCAATTTATGTGACAAAGTCCAGTCGTTAAACCAGTACTTGTGCAATTAGAAATGGCTAACCCCCCCTCCCCTAACCCTTCAGGAGAGACAAAACTAATTGAGACCAGTTCTGCAAATAAGCCTCATGCAATCTGAAAATATTCCTTTCATTATTGAATCTTAAAAGCAGGACTCCAAAACCTCCTTACATATATGTTGCCGATTTTTGCGGCTGATATTTTAGGACAATTTTTTTTCCCCTTTCATCTCAGAAAATCTAGGGTGGGGAGGAGATTATTGTTTAGGGTGGAGAGGTGGGGAGGAGGTTATTTTTTAGGGTGGAGAGGTGGGGTGCAGCCCATCAGTATCCCATCATTGCCACCTCATTAGTGCCCATGAGTTCAGCCTGTCCGTGTCCATCAGTGCAGCTTATCAGTATCCATTAGTCCCCACCAAAGCAGACTGTCAATGCAACCTTATCAGATTCAGTGCCACCTCATTAGTGCCCACCAGTGCAGCCTATCAGTGTCTATTTGTGCCTGTCAGTGCAACCTCATCAGTACCCACCAGTGCAGCCCATCAGTGCCACCTCAATAGTGCCTACCAGTTCAGCCTGTCAGTGTCACCTCAAGTGCTCACCAGTGTCCACCAGTGCCAAGCTGTCATTCACTGCCACCTCACCAGTGCCCAGCTGTCATTCAGTGCCCACCAGTGCCAAGCTGTCATTCAGTGCCACGCTCATCAATGCCCATCACTGCCAGCTCATCAGTGCCAAGCTGTTATTCAGTGCCCACCAGTGCCAAGCTGTCCATCACTGCCACCTCAGTGCCCACCAGTGCCGAGCTGTCATTTACTGCCACCTCTTCCGTGCCTACCAGCGGAGCGCTCCCGGCTCAGTTCTGTCCCCTTGCATGGCAAAAGACTGCTCCATTCGTCCCCTGACGTGCCGCGTGGCCTGCCTCTGCCTTCAATCCCCAGAATGCAGCGCGGCCGGGAACAGCCAATCGGCGGCCGCCGCTGCTGACTTCCTCCACAGGAAAAAAAAAAAAAAGTCAGGCAGCGGCCGTGATAGTAGCCGTTTAAAATAGATGGTAGGTGGCCAGGGGGGGATTTCCACCCTGCACACCCCTGCCTCAGATCTCAAACAATCGGCCTGTTTTTAGATAATATCGGCCGGCCGCTAATAAATATCCCCCCAAAAATATATAAAAACCTAAATGTTTAAAGTCCGCGGGCACGGTCACAGAGCTTGCGGCAGCCGTGCCAGTCTTCCGACGTATATAGTCGTGAGCCGGTCGTTAACCAGTTAACAACCAGTAACCGTCAGGGTTAAGGAGCGGGCAGCTGCTGTGTCCTTAACAACTGATGAGTTATCAGCTGTCAGCGAGATATTCCACTGATATGAATTTTGAGGGGAACCCCAATCCCAATTTTTTTTTTAATGCCAAGTGTCTTACCCCCCCCCCCCAAATCCATAACAGACCCATAGCCCTGCATACAGCCTGGCATGCCCCTGTCCCCGTGTGCTGGCATGCAGAAGCG
This sequence comes from Rana temporaria, assembly GCF_905171775.1. Lineage (NCBI taxonomy): Eukaryota > Metazoa > Chordata > Amphibia > Anura > Ranidae > Rana > Rana temporaria. Next base: position 104,102,629 of record NC_053492.1, read on the forward strand.
AACGCATACGCAAGTCCCACCCACATATGAAAACTGTGTTCAAACCACACATGTAAGGTATCGCCGCGAACATTAGAGCGAGAGCAATAATTCTAGCCCTAGACCTCTTCTGTAACTCAAAACATGTAACCAGTCAAAAAAAAAAAAAAAAGAGAAAGCGTCGCCTATGGAGATTTTTTCAGTACTGAAGTTTGACGCCATTCCACAAGTTTATGCAATTTTTAAGCATGACATGTTGGGTATCTATTTACTCTGCGTAACTTCAGCTTTCACATTATGTAAAAAAAATTGGGCCAACTTTTTTTTTCCCCTAAAGCATAAGACCATTTATCCAAAAGAGAAAAAAAACTTTTGAAAAATTGCTACGCAAATACCGTTTTGTGAATGGAATTTTACTCCTGTTTTAAGTGGAATTTACTGAGCAATTTTGCTTTATGCAGTAAATACCACATAAAGCAATGGTAAATTGACATTTTCGGAATCACATGCATATTTGGGGAAACATTCTGTGAATGGAGCCCACTGACTCTATGTCCTCTTCAATCCACCCTGTTTCTAGAGCACGTAGATTTACTTCCAACTCAAACAGAGAAGGCATGGATAGAAAAGGAGCCTGGCATTTTAGGGCTCTGGACAAGGATAAAAAAAGGAGCCTGGCACTTAGAGCTCTGGACGGGGGTGGCTGTTTTAAGGCCATTAACTGTCCGAGGAAAGTCTAACATAATTGCAGAGAAATCTACCTTGGACAGATAGGCCACTTGCTGCGTGCCTAAGATATAGCTAGAAAAGGATGAAGAGGGGTTCTGCACTGGTGCAAAGAATGCATTGTCACTCCAAGCAGTCTGAGTGCTAAAGTTTGTTTGAATATTTGCCATGGTTCCTTGTCATCTGGCTTCTGCCATAGCCATCAGTGAGGGTATTACCTGGGGGGTACTCCCAAATTAGGGTGAACATTTTTTGTAAAAGCATGTACAAAGCAACCCAGGTGTCAAGCGTCCTGGCAGCAAAAGGGTGAAAGTATGTGCCCGAGTACCCTATAAGGGCTCTGGCTGGAAGTGGTGGTAAAGGTGCAACCTGTGGTGCAACAAAGTCTAGTCATCCACCTGAGGCAAAGCTCTGAATGGTGGAATTTTTACTGCCAAGTTTGAAAGTTTAAACACTTGATAAGTGAATAAAATACAAAAACAACACAAACCAAGCTAGATGACATTGTTAATATAGTACAGCTATATCTGCAAAAATGGTAGTTAATAAAAAGATACAAAGTAAATTAGGAACATTATAACCAACTCAAAAGTTTGTGTGAACTCACCCTGAATAAAAGGCTGGGTGCCAAAATTACAAATGTTTCTTCTCAATGTTCTCATACAGTACCAGTTCCCTTAATAAATTCTTTACTGATAAAGGGCTTACAGCAATCGTTGGTGCCAATGCAAAACCAATATGATAAGTACTGTTAAAATCACTTTTATTAAGACATGTGATTTTGAATTTTATTACAATAATACAGAACAGGGCAGTTAAACAGGGTTTTATTGTGCTGGGGGGAAAAACACCTCTTCTCCCCTTAAAAAGAGCCAAACTTGAACAGTTAACACTGAAAATGCCATAAAATTTCAACATTGACCAGGGGAACAAAAAATAAAATAAAAATACCCATCCAAGCACTTATAGGCAACAGTAAAACAGTTTAAAATTGTATTTCTTTTCATTTTTTGTCTTTTCTTTTTTTTTTTTACAAAAATATTACTGTTGAATTGTATTTTACTGCATGGAGATTAGACTCGGGTAAGTCCCACTATTATAAGTTTCCTTTATTCATTGTAAAATATGAACGATTGTGTTGAACAATACAAAGAATATAAAAATGGTGACAAACAACAAAGAAAGGGGGGAAAAAAAAATGTGTCAAAAGAGACAATGTTGACCAATTGATGGAAATGAGTCAACCTGCTGTCCTTGGTTTGCTGGTTTCGGTTGGTTAAAAATGTGCAGGACAGGTAACGGTTAAAGAAAAAAAAAAATTATGATGTGTTGCTCTTTGACAAAACAAAAGAAATAGCGAGGAGATAATGTGGGCTCAAAATACAAAACGTGTGACAAAAATGAGATAGGTTATAGGTCTTGACATCCATTAAGATTAAACCTATGTTGGTACCAGAGTGTATAGTTGCTTGAAGATAGTTTGGCCTTGTCAGCACCCCTTCATTGTTAATTTCCAGTGCATTTAGTGATTGGTTCTTGTATGGTTCCACATAGGGGTGGAGGCAGCTCTGCTTCAGGTCACTTAATAGCCAAATTGTAAAAACAAAGTTGATCGTGAAGGCAAAAAAGTTAAAATGTTTAATTGTACAGCAGAAAAAAAATAAAAATTGATAAAACCGGTTGTCCATAAAACGGGCTTTATAACCATTTTTTTATTTTCATTTTACTTCTCTGCAGAAAATTCAACCAAATGCTGACAGCTGATGAGCGGTTACCATCTATGTAGCTTGGTTCCACGCAATGGTGTTTGTAGGGTTCTCTGCTTGGATAGAATCCATGAATACGGCAAAGCATTTGGTGTGAACAAAAACTAAGTTTTTAAAAAAGTCTTTTTTTTTTTCTTTTTTTTCTATTTTTTACAGAAGCTCACAGTATACAGGCCTTTAAACAAGAGAGTTCCAGGTATGTATTGAACCTCAGAACATTGGCATCCCAAATCCCTGAAAGTCAGGAAACAAAAAAAGTTAGCATCTATAAAAACAAGCAAGCCACAACTGGAAATATGCATACAGTATATACTCGAGTATAAGCCGACGTACCTAATTTTACCCCAAAAAACTGGGAAAACGTATTGACCCGAGTATAAGCCTAGGGTGAGAATGCAGCAGCCACTGTAAGCGGAAAATGCCCATTTGCACGCCTCACTGTGCCCATTGCAGCCTCCCTGTGCCCGAATCAGTGTACCTGGGGGGGGGGGGGGCGCAATCTCCCAGAACTACTTGGCATCAGGATACATTTTCAGAACTCAGACAGAGGGAGGAGAGAAACACTAGAAATAACACTGGGTGCTTTGGCTTGAGTCAAGTACACAATTTTACTTTGGCCACGTGAAGATAATGTGGACCCCCCCCCTATTTTTCTGTTTCTTTACGTTTTGGTGTTCTATAGTTTGACACCCCTGACAAAGCTTACTATTTAACCAAAATATGTAGGGAATTTCCTTTTGGGAGCACTTTTTGTAACTATTTTGGGGTTTCACATGGTTTATTGGGGAGGGCATTTTGGCTCATTTGCAGGACTTTACTATTAATTGTCAGTACATGAGAATGGAATAGGTACAGATGGAATACAGATGGTTGTTTTCAGTTTCCTCTATTGGGTGATAGAAAAAAAAAAAAGGCTTTGTCTTGTGTTACCGTTATAAGATATATACACTACTCAAAATTTTTTTAAAGGAACACTTTTGAGTCAGAACTCCTGGGATATTGATCTGGTCAGTTAAGTAGCAGAGCGGGGGGGGGGGGGGGGTTTATACAGAGGGGGTTGTTAATCAGTTTCAGCTGCTTTGCTGTTGATTGAAATTAACAAATGGTGCACTAGATGGGAATGTTTTTTAGGTAGAGGTGTCTGACATTTTTTTTCCCTACTCATCTTTTCTGACCGTTTTTCACTAGTTTTGCATTTGGCTAGGGTCAGTGTCACTACTGGTAGCACGAGGCGATACTTGGACCCTATAAAGGTTGCACAGGCAGTCCAACTCCTCCAGGATGGCACATCAATACGTGTCATTGCCAGAAGGTCTCAAGAGCATGGAAGAGATTCCAGGAGACAGGCAGTTAATCTAGGAGAGCTGGACAGAGCTGTAGAAGGTCCTTAACCCATCAGCAGGACCGGCATCTACTCCTTTGTGCAAGGAGGAACAGGATGAGCACTGCCAGAGCCCTACAAAATGACCTCCAGAAGGCCACTGGTGTGAATGTCTCTGACCAAACAATCAGAAACAGACTTCATGGGGGTGGCCTGAGGGCCCAACATCCTCTAGTGTGCTCACTGCTGGACACTGTGGAACGCGATTGTCATTTTCCATTGAACACCAGAATTATCAGGTCCGCCACTGGAGCCCCATACCTTTCACAGAGCAGGTTCACCCTGAGCATATGTGACAAACGTGAAAGGGTATGGACACATTACCCAGCCCATATCAGTAAAGATATCCAGCATGAGATTGTTGCCCGTTGAGATCTGATATGTTTTCAAAGTGTTCCTTTAATTTTTTTGAGCAGTGTAGCAACTGCCATGATTGGATAAGGTGGACACCATTTATGCTTTGTTCACTTTTAATTTTAGGTTTACAATCATTTTAAAGATCACAACAAAGACTCTAAAGTCACCTTTCAGTCATTTCCAGCAGCTTACTAACACCTGCTGTGTGTTGCCAACTCATTTATCCCTCACCTATAACACTCCCAAGCCCACTCACTCTATCGCGTCACACATTCCAGGAGGCATCGGGGCAGTCTCATCCAGTCATTGTATTTTGTGCATGTACAGTACAGGGTTGGCTTTGACAGATCAGGATGTAAAAGTTGCCACCCACATCCATGATGCTGGCACAGGACTGAAAACAGCAAGACTTGGGGGTTGTAGGAAGAGAAAACTCTGGACTTCTTTGGCTGGTATGTTTTTTTTTATTAAAAAGAGTCAGCAGCTAAAGTACTTGTAGCTACTAACTTTTACTTTTTTCAGACCCGGAAGAATGCTCCTTCTGAATGGGTCAATGTAATGTAATACACAAGAGCAAGCCAGGAGATAACCTGTAAATCATGCAGTCGTAATCCAGATATGCTTTAGCAGTTCAGAAGTTCTATAGAATACAAAAAAAAGCTACATACTGAATCATCCTCAATGATGGCTGCAGAGTCAAAGAAGTCTGGCCGGAGTTCTGCCCTTTCCCGTCTGTTTCGTGAAGGTGGCTAGAATATAATTGTTCATGTTTTATAAACAAGACACACATTTGATATCAATAACAGAAAAGCTACCTGAATGAATGTTCAGTCTCCAAACTCATATATAGTCCTAACTTATGCCACTTTCACATTTTTTATATGGGAATACAAAAAAAAAAAAAAAAAAAAATGTTTTTTTTCTTTTTAACCCCTATATCAATTTGATCAAATGAGTAAGTCCACTCAAAATGTTATTATAGATGCATCACTCAGTGGCTTTTTGTACTGGGAACTGCAGTAGCAAGACCTCAGATGGCTTAGGTCCCTTCTTTTGACTGTTCCAAATCCTTTTATTACACTGTGCATACTGTAAAATAAAATTAAGTAAAAGTATATCCCATTGCCATCACCAAGGCTGGCAAGTAGACTTACCGAAGCATCAAAGAAACAAGTCTCCTAGACCCAGGCTCTAAGTAGAAGATTCAAACAACCCGATAATGGTGTCTTCCTGCTGTTATGTGTAATGTGTTTTATTAAGAGGTCTTTCTCATTGTATAAATCACCATTGTGTGCATCCACATTGTTAATTGAGTCACATATTCTTTCTGTCTGTCTGCTAGTATTGTGTGTACTTAAATGTTAGCTGTACTGCCATTACGGTTTAAAGTATGACTTGTTTAGGATAATGTGATCAAGCTCTTACCCGATTTTGTGTGGTATATATTCTGTGTGAGAGTTTACAATAAAGTTAGTTCCAGTTTGCACCTAAGCTAGCGTCATCTAGTTCCTGGGAGCAATTCCCAGCTATAATACCTAGTTCCAGCGTTGAGGAAGCTGTAACTTGGCAGAGGCACCCAAACTGGGTGCCAGGTGGTCCTTCACAGGTATTTAGACAGATATTGTTTAATTTAAATCTCTGCACGGTTAACAAAAAAAATAAAAATAAGTGAACACACCAGATCAATAACCATAGTGTCCTCAAATTCCTCATTCATGTCTTCCAGCTGTCCCCGTGATGACATCATTACATCTTCAAATATAGGTTCTGCATCATCCTCCATCAGACCTCGTCTGGAAGAACAAGTAAATTATTATTAGAGCCCATGGTAAATTCAGTGACTGAATTGTTCAATGGTATCACTTTTTACTTACACTCCATGCCTTACACCACCCCGTACTTTCATATAATTCATCGATGTTCTATCTTTCCTACTTAAGTCCTCTAGTTTCTGCTGACTCAACCAAGACATCTGCATCTGAGGGCTAAAAAAGAAATAATTACTTTAATGGGTCATATAAAAGCCAATTATGTGGTGCAGTCCAAAAAAAAAGTAATTAAAGGCATATACAGTATTATAGATCAGTATAACAATGTGCACTGCTAATGTTTGATTTGCCCTCTCACAGTCTAGCAAAAGTACATACAAATTAGTTTATGTTTTTTTTTGTTTTCAAGACTACCGTTGGCAAACAATAGCGGTAAAGATGATATATATTCTGGTGTATTACACTGTAGAATAAAAAGTAAATACATTGCACACATAATTAAACCATGGCTTAGTACTTGTGTAAGAAGTCTGGCTCTGAACCATGTTCCGACTCCTGCTCCTGCATCTGCTCTTGCATTTGCCTGGGCGGGTTTTCCCTCAGTACTGTCGATGTCAGTTGTGGGGTGGTAAGTGCTCCTGGAGTTTGGATAGTGTCATTCCTGGTTACCCAAGAGTTGTCAATGGTGCTCTCCTCTGAAAAACAAAGGCAGCGGTAAAAAAATATATATGATTGTCAGCCACATCCAGGTATATAATATACAATAAAAAAAAAATTTAAACAAAAAAAATGGTATTTACAGTAACCCATAAGCAAGCATGCCAAATCAACCCGGGTTGGCAAACTGTGACCAATGAAAACTTGATATCCGATTGATTTCTATGGATTGCTGCAATTACTGACTGACAATATTAACGAGAAAACCTTAATAGTTAGGATGTGTAAACTTGAGCAAGCTCACTTAGTCCCTGTGCGAAAACCTAAAACTGTATTAAACTCAAAAGCAAAACATTATAATGCAGTTTCGCAAGACTTGGATGTGATGGCTGCATTCGTTTTCTTTTTAGGTTTGCTTTCTACTCTTTTCATCTAGCGATGCAGCCAGTGTTTTTTTTTTTTTTTTTTAAAGAACACGCTCTCTTGCAAAAGTATCAGTTACAAGGATGAGAAAAACCACCGACAGGGGTGCTTACAACGATCAGCTTTTATGTAAAACCTTTAGCCAAAAGGAAATAATTGTTTGCTGTAACTGCATATAAAAAGTGTTAACTGGAGATTGGCTTCAATTTGTTGGTGTATTTAAATCTGTTAGCGCATCTAACACTCCAGACTGACAATGCTGCTGTCCAAGTGTTCCCTCTTTGCACCTTCATCCAGAGTGGGGGCACTCGAATACAGGAAGAGTGTTACTGGCCAGATCACCAAGGGAAAACAGAGGGGGTAGAAAAAGCCTAATACAGAAAACTAATGCAGCCACCACATTGATTGGTAAGCGGCAATATATGAATTTTGGTTTTGGGTTTAATACTTTAATAAATGACCAGTTACATTAGGGGTCCAATGTTTCATGTTTTTAAGTGCTCACCTTCCACTCTCTTTTTGTGCAGGGGAGGCCGGCCCTTCTTACTTCTCACAGAGGAGCCTTTGCTGTTACTACCTCCACTGTTCACAGACAGCCGGTCCTCATCGCCACCTGTCACCAGTGAGTTCCTATAGGAAATAAGTGGCAGCCAAACATCTTCCCTTCTCTCCATCATTTGTTCTGACAGGAATTTCTCCAGATAAGAGTGTCTGAGAAAAGAAAAAAGGGATTACCAGGGGGTACAGAGACCTAGCTTTGGGAAAACTATTGGTGGAGTGAAAAAGAGTAGTGAGAAAATGGAAGAAAACGTGAAGGGAATGGAAGAAAACGTGAAGGCAATAAGAATTTGGTAAAGACAAAAAAAAAAAAGGATGTTTGTAAAGATGTTTGTAAGTCCATTGGTGGCACAGAAGTATAATCTTATTTCGCCATACTTCGTTCCTTCTTTTCAACCCTAAACAAAATGCAGGCAAGCCCAGGGTATTACCTTTCCCACTACCAGCATGCCCCAAATTTTGTAACAAAGCATACCAAGTGCATAATCATGAACCCAGAGGGGGTGGAACTGGGGTCTGTCGATGGACTGCAAAAATAGGATTTTTTGTACTCACCGTAAAAAACATTTATCTGAGTCCATGGACGGACACAGCTCCTTAAATCTTGACAATTGGGTTATATTCCCTGTTTACAGGAGAGGACTAGGCAGAAACATGTTAGATAATTAAATACATGTTACATTAACAGAGTTGAACAGCCCCGCCCTGGGGGCGGTCCCTCCAGACATAACCCTCCTCCCTGCAGCATGCAGCCTCAGTTCGTAACAAGCAGTACAAACCTTAAAAGGAGGGGTGGGAGCTGTCCGTCCATGGACTCAGAGAAAAGGATTTTATGTTGAGTACAAAAAATACTATTTTCTCTTATCGTCCATGGACGGACACAGCTCCTTAAATCTTGACAAGTGGGACGTCCCCAAGCCAGAGTAAAAAAACGAGTGGTGGGAAAAATATCAGTAAAACCAATTTTAACTTCACCTCAAAACAAGCAGAGCTCCTCAATAGAGGAGGTGCAACTTTAAACAGCCGCCTGCAAAAACAAGCGGCCGAAAGAAGAATCAGAAGATGCACTCACAGCAACCATGTAAATTCTGAGAAAAGCGTGAACGGATGAGTAAGTCGCTGCCTCGAACACCTGTAATACCGACGCATGTTGTCGGAAAAAACACAGGAAGCACCATTGCCCTGGTCGAAAGTGCCGTGACCGGTAAGCGGGGCCCGCCCCTTAAGAGCATAGGCCTGTATGACAGCCTGCCTGATCCACCGAAAAAAGGTGGTCGACTAGACCGCCAGGCCCTTTTGTGGACCAGACACCGACACAAAAGAGAGTCAGATCTCCGAAACTGAACCGTAGCAGGCTGGTACACCCGCAAAGAAAGTACCACGCCTAAAGTATGAAAGGCAACCTCTGTAGGATGCGCCGGCCGAGGGCAGAAGGATGGAAGAACAATGTCCTTATCCGGCGAAAGGCCAAAACCACCTTCAGAAGAAGGGAAGGTCGCGGGCGCACCACCTAATCCTATGGAGGGTCAAGCATGGCAGCTTGCAAGACAAGACCGCCAACTCAGAAACCCCTCTAACAGAGGTAAAGGCCACCAAAGGGGCTACCTTCTGAGATAGTGGTCAAGAGAAATCTCTCTGATGTTTCCAAAAGGAAGGTTCCTGAAGAACCGAGAGCACCAGAGTCAAAACTCATGGGGGAAGAGATGGGCCAAAAGGGGAAGTATAGGACAAACCCCCTGCACAAAAAAGTACCCACCAGGGAACGGGCCGCAAAATGGCCACTGAAAAAACACAGCCAAGGCTGAAATCTGCCCCCAAACGGTGCTTTAAGCAATTTTTAGATCCACCCCAAGCTGTAAAAAACAGCAGGACCCTGGACACCGAGTATGTCCGTGGACGTCACTCCATCTCGTCGCACCAAGAGATGTAGGCCTGCCAGATGCGACGGTAGATCCTCCGGAAGACGACTACCGTGCCCTCAGCATGGTTGAGATGACCGTGTTGGACAGACCCTGGTCTCAAAGTCTGGCTTCCAATAGCCATGTTGAGCAAGTCAGTGACTGTACAACAGGAGGAAGTATGGGACCTCGAGACAGAAGGACCTCCCGCCCTTTCAACCGCCAGAGTACCTCCGCTACCAGGCACCCGATATTGGCGTACCAAGGACGCCGAGGCCAATCTGGAGCGATTAGAATTATTGGTATTCCCCATCCTCCACTCTGTGGAGCAGCCGGGGAGGCCACTACAATGGAGGAAAAGGCATAAAGTCACCGATACAGACCCCACAGGGCCACCAACGTGACTGATGCGCCTGTACAGGATCACTAGACCTGGCCACAAACTTTGACACCCTTGCGGCTAAGACGAGCGATTAGGAGATCCATGCCCTGTGAGACTCACCTCCTGCAAAGGAATGGACTCCAAGTACCAAGACCAGTCGTCCTGGTCCATCATCAGGCGACTCCAGTAGCCCGCCTGCCAGTATACCTGATGGTAGACCGAAGCCACGGCCGTGGCGTTGTCAGGGTGAATCCAGATCGGACGACCTTGCAACCTCCTCGACCATGAGGAGAGGCATAGCCTGATTGCCCAAAGTACTAGGACAAATAACGGTAGACAAAGTCTACAGCACGTGGTATTCCCAGGCAGACTCCCACCCAGGTACTAATCAGGACCGACCCTGGGTAGTTACCGAGATCAGACGAGAACTGGCGCATACAGGGAGGCGTGACCGTAGGTTTACTCAAGTCCAGTGACTCTGGCCGACTGGATCCCCCAGGCGCCCCCACAACCCGAGAGGTTGGCGTCCGTTGTAATCACCGTCCACAAAAAGGAAGAAACTACTTCTCAGACCGAAGAGTCGGGGATCTCGGCCACCAATTCAGAGAGACACTGACTAGGTGGCGCACCTGGATCTGATGATTCAGAGACAAGAGATTTGTACCACTCGGACAGTATTTCCCTCTGGAAAAAACACGAGCGTGGAACTGGGCATACGGTACTGCCTCGAAGGAGGCTACCCACAGACCTAGGATCTGCATGCAAACAGAAAGAAGACTGATTGCGTGATGCCAATACCTTCACGGCAGACTGAAGAAGCCGCAATTTCTCCAGGGGAAGAAAAACCTTCGCCACCGTGGAGTCCGGAACCCCTAGGTACTCCAAAACTGAGTCGGAACCAGGACCGACTCCAAAATGTTTAACGCCCCACCGAATTCTCGGAGGGTCTGAAAAGCTACCGACACGACCACTAATTCTGAGTCAGAAAGTTGTCCAAGTAGCCCACGATGGTAAAGCCTCGCTGTCCCAACAAGGTTAGGATAAGTGCAAGCTCCTTGGTGAAAACCTGTGGTGCTGGCGCCAGATCAAAAGGAAGGGCCACCCCATCGCGAGGCACAGAAACCACAGTGACTCGTGCAAAGTGGGACATGCATGTATGTGTCATTGATGTCCAAGGACGCCAGAAAGTCCCCCGGATGGAGCGCAGCTACCACCGAACGAATGGATTCCGAGCGGAACTACCCATCGTTCACAAAGGCATTTTAGGCCCTTGAGGCCCAAAATCGGACGGACCCTGTCCATCTTTGGGACCGAGAACAGATTTGGATAGAATCCCTCACACCTCTAGTCCAGCAGGGAAGGTAAAATTACCCCGCAGCTTAGCAAGTCCCACACTGCCCCAAGGCAGACCGACGAGCCGGGAGAGGGAGACAGGAGGGAAGAAATCTGTTCGGTGGATCGGAAGGAACCCTATCTAGTACTCCGAAGCTACCACCTCGCAGACTTACTGGTCGGAGAACAGGGAGGTTCACCGAGTTGTGAACAGCAAAATCGACCCCCACCCCAGAGACGGGCAGGGGAAGCTACATACATTGACGGAGTTGGGTGCCGGCGCGATCGGCTTATGCACCCAGGGACGTTTTAGTCCCCCAGCTGAGCCTTTGTCGGCCTGGGAGGGTTCGTCCGCGGACCCTGACTGATGAAAATACCACTTTGGTGTGGGAAGGAAAGGACCCGGCCGACGGCGGGGCTCCTTCCCCCTGGAAGCCTGAGGGAGGCGAGTGCTCTTCCCTCCAGTGACATCCTTGATAATGTCATCCAGCGAGGACACAAAAGGTCTCCCACCCATAACGGGTAAATCTGCCAGGGCGTATGTTAGAGGCCTGGCCAGCAGACCAGCATTCCAACCAGAAAAGGCTGCAACCATCTCTGAAACCGAAGCCCTGGATACCAAGGGTGCAGCATCCAGTGAAACATCAGACATATACAAGGCACTGGACAACCTGGTCAGTTAGCTTAATAACTTTGCGAGAGAGTCAGTGCTCCTTCACTGTGTGGTGCAAAATGCTCACTCCGTGAGTGACTGGGACCCCAGCGTAGTGGCCACAATAAGCCGCAAGGCGGACCCCAGCATGGTAGACATGGAACGGGTCAGTACTTCGGATCTTCTATCAGTCAGATCCATACAAGCGGGGGTTCCCGCAATAGGGAGGGTGGTCACCTATACATGACAACTGGAGGGTCCACTACCGGAGAAGCCCACTCTCTTAAAAAGGCTCTCCTCAAAGGGGCACTGAACCGCCAGGCGGTGAGGGACTACAAAAGCCCTTAGCGGCTTTTCTTATTCTGCATCTTTAGAAATTAGCAAAAAAGGGCACAGAAGGAAAAAACCCTACACAGAGCGGTCGGATTTGTGTGATCCAAAAAAAGACAGAGCCCTCAGCAGAAAACCAGCTGCACTATCCAGCTAGAGAGTCCCTTACAGCAGTGAGAAGCGCACCCATAAATGCCTTATCATGCAGACCCAGGTACCTGGTCCATGGCTCCATGACAGAGCATTCCCCAGGGGATAACAGGGGAAGGGGGCACTCTTAACCCCCGCCCGACCGCAGTCGGCCCCCCACCCTGGCACTAAAGTGTCCAGGAGCAACAATAAAAAGCATCTGTGGGAATCCCAGGCACTAAACACATGCTGCCACCACAAGAATGTTGGGGAAGGACCAGATACTGACTCCAAAAGTTTAGAAATACACACATAGTGTGTATGTATATCAACACAAAAAAAACTAAAGCTCCCAGGCCCTATTCAGGGCATCTCACCCCTTGCTGCGCTGACCAGGGTACCCAGGGGACTCACCTCAGGAGGTGACTGCCCAGCGCTGCCATCCGCCCTCAGCACACGGCGTGTGGGGAGGAAAAAAAACGTGAGGTAACTTGCGGCAGCCGAAGGGACCTGTGTGCCGTAGGATTCAGCACTAGGGGTCAGGACTACCCAAAGATGGCCGCCGAGCGTTCAGAACACGGCCACAGGAAAATGGCCGACCGCAATGTAAGCTGCGACCATGGTGTGGCTACGACAAAATGGCCGCCAATGGGAGTTTGGGAAAGGGTTACAAGTGAATGCTGAATTTTTTTAAAACCTTGAGTGCATCTAAAAGCAGTCTAGGAGATGGGGAACAGCCTGCCAATCAAAGAGCTGCCTGAAGGACCATACAGCTGAAACTGGCATCATATGGAAGTAGAAACGTTCACCTAGTAGAAAACCTCCCAAATCTATGAAACGGAGGCCTGATGCTGAAAAGCTAAAAAGACGCTCAGTGCCCTAATGGCGTGAGCCTAAACTGGAAAGAAAGAATCCTGATCCTTTACCACTTGCAGACTGCCACACGTCGATTTACATCGGCAGAATGGCAGGGACAGGCAAATGAGCGTACCTGTATGTCCCTTTAAATTTGCCGCGAACTCGATGTTCGCCGGCGGCCCGCGATCATGTCAGGGAGCGGTAGAACGGGGAGATGCCTATGTAAACAAGTCATTTCCCTGTTCTGCCTAGCAACATGACAGATATACTGCTCTGTCATCGGGAGCAGTGATCTGTCATGTTGTAGTGAGACCACCCCACCCTACAGTTAGAATCACTCCCTGAGTGAATAACTTGTATAGCGCTACAAATGCGAACTGAATCGCCTCAAGGTGCTTGGCATCCATTTTCCTTCTATTTATCCTTCAGAATAGGTGGGTCTTGAGTTTTTTTCTGAAGGCCTGGTGATCAATTTCCGTTCGGATGTTAGTTGGTAATGCGTTCCACAGTCGAGGTCCTTGGACTGCAAATCTTTGTTCTCCTTTGGTCTTGTAGCGGGCTTTGGGGATTTGTAGTAGTTTTTGGTTAGTTGATCGAAGAACGCGATTGGGGTTTTGGTATTTTATTTTCTCACCTAAATATTGGGAGGGGGGGGGGGGGCACTTCAGTGTACACATTTGTACGTCAGGCATAGGGCCTTAAATGAGACTCTGTCCTTTACGGCAAGCCAAGGGAGGGATCTTAGGGACGGAGTGATTGGTTCCCAGTTTTTTTTTTCCTGTTACCAGTCGTGCCGCCGTGTTCTGGACGACTTGGAGATGGGCAATCTGGTATTTTGGGAGTCCAAGGTAGAGGGAATTTGCATAATCTAGCCTGGAGTTAATAATTGTCCCTACCACTACTGCTATGTCTTTCAGGATGAAGGGAAGGAGTCTTCGTAGAAGATGGTGAGCTCCGCTAACTACTGATCCTATTTGTGCATCCATTGTCATGTCAGAGTCAAAAATGACTCTGAGGCTTTTGACTTTGGTGCTTGGAGTGATGGTTTGTCCCAAGATAGGCGGTGGTGTCCATGTCGTCCTGGCCAAACTCTTTCGGTTTGTATGGAGTAGAAGGAGTTCTGTTTTTGAATCACTCCCTAGAACACACTTAACCCCTTGATTGCCCCCTAGTGTTTAACCCCTTCCCTGCCAGTGTAATTTATACAGTAATCAGTGTATTTGTAGCTCTGATCGTCATATAAATGACAATGGTCCTCAAAAAGTGTCAAAATCGTACGATGTGTCCGCCATAATGTCGCAGTGCTGATAAAAATAGCAGATCGCCGCCATTACAGTAGAAAATAAATGCCATAAATCTATCCCCTATTTTGTAGACGCTATAAGTTTTGCGCAAACCAATCAATATACACTTATTGCGATTTTTACCAAAAATATGTAGAATACATAGCGGCCTAAACTGAGGGAAAAAAAAATGTTATATAGATTTTTGGGGGATATTTATTATAGCAAAAAGGAAAAATAGTTTTTTTATTTTTTTTAAATTGTCGCTTTTTTGTTTATAGTGTAAAAAATTAAAACCTCAGAGGTGATCAAATACCACTAAAAGAAAGCTCTGTGGGGATAAAAAAAGGATGTCAATTTTGTTTGGGTACAACGTTGCACGACTGCAAAATTGTCAGCTAAAGCGACAGTACAGAATCGCAAAAAATGCTCTGGTCAGGAAGGGGGTAAATCCTTCCGGGGCTGAGGTGGTTGAGTTCATTGTTGCAAAAAAAAAAGTGCATTATTTAATTTTTTGTAGGTAAAAAAAATATGCATTTATTATTTTTTGTTAGGAGCCTGTAAAGCATTGCACCTGCGATCAGCAGATCATTGGTGTATTGTCACGGCCCTGCAAACTGTGTGTAGCCGTCTGCCTGTACCTCCAATACGAGTAGGCAGTTACTGAATGACAGGAAGCTCAAACATAATGGCACTCAGTGACCAATACACAAAAGTGAGGGAACTCCAGTGCCAGGCTCAAAGGAAGTCTTCAGAGACTAATAGTCTTTAGAGATGGGACAAGCACAGAAATAATGCCTGGAGTTCGGAATTTGGAAAGTGCTTTGCAGCCAACTGAACTGGAACCACAGACAGAGTCCATGCAGAGGAAGGCATTATATCATGGGCTGGCCTACAGGGTCTTTGATTCCCAGTGCCATATCCTCCTATAGACAGCAGTATAATCCTGAGGTAACTGTCTCAACACACATGAAAAAAATAACATTGTAGAAAAAAAAAAAATACTGCAAGGCCAAACTGAAAACTTAAAGACAAAAAAGTGTTTCTGGCCAAAATTAAGGAGCCATAAAATGAACAGAAAACAGGAATAACTGCTGCATCTGTGTTCATTCTTGTCGGCCTTTCCTTTGTGCTGGGAGTTAAATGAGCCCTGAACATATCCCACACCAGTAGGCTACGACAAAGTCCACCTGGTCGTCTACTCCATACATTTTCAATCCATAGCATTACCCCCTTCTTCATTCACATTTACAAAAACTCCAACAGGGAACTTGATTTTCAGAATTGTTTTTCTTTTGAAGGTAATCATG
Organism: Rana temporaria; assembly: GCF_905171775.1. Classification (NCBI taxonomy): domain Eukaryota; kingdom Metazoa; phylum Chordata; class Amphibia; order Anura; family Ranidae; genus Rana; species Rana temporaria. The sequence goes on from NC_053492.1 coordinate 104,118,419, forward strand.
GGTCTTAGTTTGGCACCATCAGCTGTAAATGCTAGTACCACTGTAAAACTGGACTTCTCATGTCTCATGTCCTGTTTTAATTAATATGGTATTTGCACCTTTTGAATTGACTGTTTTATTTCCAACCATATCGAAATTTATTGGAGTTTCATCCATATTTCCGATCTGACTTAAAGCATAGCCGCGTTTCTTTCGCTGTTTTAGTACATAGCGATGGAAATTTACTTTGCTGTCAAGATCTGCAGGTAATTTTTGTGCAATTTTGGTCTTTTGCCTCAGTACCAGATCATGCCTTTTCAAGAACCTAGTACACCAGGATACAGTGGCCTTAAATCCTTTGCTGTGATCTGGGTGAGATTTGGCCCACTGAAGTGCATAAATCCGTATGCTGTTTCGTGTCACTACAAAACCATTGTGACGATGCTCATGCACCATGTCTGCTAAATGCTTCTCGAGATCTGGCCAATGTGGGGTGCCTCTTCTTAATGCACACTTAGCCCTTGGCATACTCTTTAATGCATCTTCCTATGCTTTCCAAGCTCGGACCATCTTTTCCGTTACTCCATATTGTCTTGCAGCAGCGCAGGTATTCTGTTCCTTCGCAAAGTTAACAACTTTGAGCTTGAAACTGGCTTTGTGTTTCCTTCTCCTTGCTGGAGCCATGCTGGGGCCCTGTCTATCAGCCATTTCTGAAATCTGTCAGGTATTGCGGTATCACTTGAAATCAAAAAGGAAACTGGTGAACTACAAGTCCCAGAGATCCCACAATTGGTACCATAGGTAGCAACAATGAATCCGTTTTTTTTTAATTAAGTGGAGATCTGGAGCTGGATGTGCAGTATAGGAGGTATATGATGCTTTGTAATACCGCACAGTAGGGCCAAGTACACAGTATATGATGCTTTGTAAAATACCGTACAGTAGCGCCAGGCACACACAGTATATGATGCTTTGTAATATACCATACAGTAGAGCCAGGTACACAGTATATGATGCTTTGTAATATACCGTACAGTAGCACCAGGTACACAGTATGATGCTTTGTAATATACTGTACAGTAGCGCTGGGTACACAGTATGATGCTTTGTAATATACCGTACAGTAGGGCCAGGTACACAGTATACGGTAATATGAGGCTTTGTTAGTAACGTAGGTACAGTATATATGATTCTTTGTTCCAGGTACCGTATCAACTACAAGCTTGTCAAATTGTCACTGAGGAACTGGTAAACATTTGATGTACAGTAGGGCTTTTAAATCAATGACCTTAGTTCAGTCTTGGTTCAGTATATGGTTGTACAGTATATCCTTTTTCTATGGTTCCGTTGAATACACTGCATAAAACAGTTTGCATACAGTGTGCACCGCTGAGCCAATCACAGCAGGCAATGAATTTTACTAATATATTGATGGATGCAAAGCCTGCTCGGATTGGCCGAGGCTGTGACATCAGCCCGCGCCGTTCCGACTCATGTATAGCCTGCTCGGATTGGCAGAGCAAGCTTAACAGGCTCTACATTCAGCAACAGGGTGCATCGCCTGCCGGGATTGGCTGAGTGGTGCACTGTATACACACACAGCATTACTGAGCACACGGCGGCCTCCTCACCCGGTACAGAGCACCCGGCAGGCTTTACAAACATATGGCGGCCTCTTAATCCCGGTACCGAGCACCCGGCGGACTTCACATCTGTATGGCGGCCTCTTCACCAGGTACCCGGCATATAAGACGACCCCCCGCTTTTTGGCAGTGTAATTGTGGTGCAAAAGGTCGTCTTATACGCCGGAAAATACGGTAGAAGCTCCCTCCTGCAGACAGGCTGGATAAGATCTGGGTCATTTAACAGCTGTATATCGATAAGGAAAAAAGTACATCGATTTTTTTATTAAAATTATTACATTGCCATTGTCCACATACAGAAATAAATGGAACAATGCAACTTAAACAGTGCCCGTTTAGTATCACTTTAACGATGGCTAAAAAGCAAAAAAAGTCGAGCAGATCACAACTCAACAGATTTTAACAATGTGCTTTGTGGGGAAGTAGACGCAACTGAAGTTTGGGGGGCTCAGCCCACCCCAGCAACCCCCTAGATCCAGGCATGTGGCACTTGCTTGGGTGACCCTACATTTGCAGCCACCGGTGCTATGCCAAACATAGCATCCCCAAGAAATTCCTGGGCATGGCTTGTCCATGCCCAGCTGCGGCTACCATACCAGACAAGCCTGGGCCACATACCCAATTCTCTTGGGCCACATTTGGCCCTCTGCTTGGACACCCCTGGTTTATTAGGCATTTGGTGATATCTCTAAATATGCTAAGCACTTGTTGTCAATCCTTTTTTTTTTCATGTAGAAATAAACACATTCTTCTAGCCTGGAAGGGTCTCTTCTCCCCCTCAAGTAATACTTGGCTGCAAATAGTCATTGTTAACATACCACTTTACAAGCTCACTTTTGAACTCCAGAAAAGACCAAAGATGTTTGGCAAGATATGGAATCATTGGGTCTCCGGCCCACTTTTCCTAGATCTAGGATCTTAAGATTAAAATGTTTTTGTTTACTTCTCGCTCGATTTGGTTTATTGTAACGATTTAAGTCCTTATTTTTTTTTTCTTTTAAATACTGTTATGTAACAATGAGACATGAGAGAACATTGTAAATGCATTTGTTTTTTATCATCTTCATTTAATAATATATCTGAAAAAGAAGAGGAAGGAAGGAAGGAAGGAATGGACAGAGTATAAATTAGAATCCTGATGTGATACTTACACTGTTTTCTTGTCTTGTCTAAGGAGCTTGGAAGAAAACTCACTCAATACTTCCAGGAAAGCAAGATTTAGAGGGGGGTACTCCATCCCTTTGGGATTCTGGTATTTGAAAGCAAACTCTATACCATCTCTGTGCAAAAAAAAAAAATATTGGGATAAAGCACCAACTATAAATGATTCTCTGTGAATATGGGTGTCTTTCACAACAAAGCATTAATGATTTCTAGGAATGACCAATTAAAGGAATATAAATTGCATACAAAATTACATGCCTTTAAAACACAGTTAATGCAACGATAAAAAATTTGAGCATTAAACCAGAGTTCCGGACACAATTTCACTTTTTAAGTATAAATACCCCTGTAATACACAAGCTTAATGTATTCTAGTAAAGTTAGTCTGTAAACCAAGGTCCGTTTTGTTAGGTTGTTACAGCATTTAGACACTTTATAAAATAGAAATTGACTGGGGCCATCTTAAGTGTGGGCATCATGAAGCCAGACTGTATGACTTCCTGGATTTCAGCCTTGCAGATCTCGCACATGCTCAGTGCTGCACAAGCAGTGTCAGATCAGGTTTCAGCACCTGTGCTGTCCAAGTCACATGATTCTTTGAGACTGGGGAGTGCACAGACTCCTGGAAAGTTACACCCACTACATTCCCAGGAGTCTGTGCGGTGTAGGTTAGGAAGCATTAAGCACCTAGGTGCAGGAAGTGGGAAGATTAACTATTCTGCCTAGCAACAACACTTTGCAGGCATCTAAAAAAAAAAAAAAGAGATTTTTAATACAGCTTACCTGTAAAATCTTTTTCTTGGAGTACATCACGGGACACAGAGCGGCATTCATTACTATATGGGTTATATGGAGTACCTTCAGGTGTAGACACTGGCAATCTCAAACAGGAAATGCCCCTCCCTATATAACCCCCTCCCATAGGAGGAGTACCTCAGTTTTGTAGCAAGCAGTATGCCTCCCAAAATGGTCCTCAAAAAAGAGGGGTGGGAGCTCTGTGTCCCGTGATGTACTCCAAGAAAAAGATTTTACAGGTAAGCTGTATTAAAAATCTCTTTTTCTTTATCGTACATCACGGGACACAGAGCGGCATTCATTACTATATGGGATGTCCCAAAGCAATGCTTACAATGAGGGGAGGGAGAACATCTCCAAGACAAAAGGATTTAATTTAGAGATATACTCAAATCATAATAAATCCAACTTAGTTGAGAAAAATAAAATTTTTAAATTTAACTCGAACAAGAGGAGCCCCCGGAATCCGAGGGTCTCAAACTGCAGCCTGCAGCACTGCCTGCCCGAAGGCAGTATCAGTATTCCTTCTTACGTCCAACTTGTAGAATTTTGTAAACGTGTGGACAGAAGACCAGGTTGCCGCCTTGCAAACTTGAGCCATAGAGATCTGGTGGTGTGCTGCCCAGGAGGCGCCCATGGCTCTAGTAGAATGAGCCTTTAATGATACTGGAGGAGGCAACCCTTTCAAGCCGTAGGCCTGAGTGATTAATTGCTTAATCCACCTAGAAATGGTGGACTTTGCAGCTGCCTGCCCCTTCTTGGGCCCATCCGGTAGAATGAACAGCACATCTGTCTTCCAGATCTTCTTTGTAGCTTTAAGATAGGCCTTCATGGCCCTGACAATATCCAAGGTATGCAGCAACCCTTCCTTTCTGGAAGTAGGTTTAGGGAAGAAGGATGGTAATACCAAATCCTGGTTCAAATGAAAACTGGATATGACCTTCGGAAGGAAGGAAGGATGAGGGCGGAGAACGACCCTGTCCTTATGAAAAACAAGATATGGTTCCTTACAGGATAAGGCTGCCAGCTCCGAAACTCTTCTTGCGGAAACTATGGCAACCAAAAATACTAACTTCCTTGTCAGTAGAACCAAAGGAATATCAGCCAACGGCTCAAACGGTTGTTTCTGTAAACTTGACAGAACAAGATTTAAATCCCACGGACAAAGCGGGGATTTAACTGGAGGTCTAATACGTAAGACCCCTTGAAGGAAGGTCTTAACCAGCGAGTGGGTGGCCAGCGGCCGCTGAAACCACACTGACAGAGCAGAAATCTGTCCTTTGATTGTGCTTAATGCCAATCCTTTATCCACTCCTAGCTGGAGAAAACTTAATACTCTATCGATGGTAAATTTGCGAGAAAGCCATCGCTTGGACTCACACCAGCCTACATAGGCCTTCCAGACCCTGTAATAAATCACCCTAGAGACCGGTTTCCTGGCTCTGATTAGGGTAGAGATTACTTTCTGAGACAGACCTCTACCCCTGAGAATCAGGGATTCAGCTTCCAGGCCGTCAATTTTAGATGCCGTAAGGCAGGGTGGAGGATCGGACCTTGCGATAGCAGGTCTGGCCGTAGAGGAAGAGTCCAAGGGTCTCCCACTACCATCCTTAAGATTAGTGAGTACCATGCCCTTCTGGGCCATGCTGGAGCTACCAGGATGACTGGTATGTGCTCCACCCGGATCCTGCGCAGCAGGCGGGGTAGTAACTGGAGCGGGGGAAACGCATAAAGAAGTTTGAACTGATGCCAAGGGCAAACCAACGCATCGGTTCCGCAGGCCATCGGATCCCTTGAGCGGGACATGAACCTGTCTAGTTTCTTGTTGAGTCTCGATGCCATGATATCCACGTCCGGCACTCCCCATCTTTGGCAGAGTGCTTGAAAGACTAGTGGATGCAGAGACCATTCCCCCGGCCATAGAGTCTGGCGGCTTAAGAAGTCCGCCTGAAAGTTGTCCACTCCTGGAATGAATATTGCCGATATGCAGGGCACATGAGCCTCTGCCCATAGAAGAATCAAGCTCACCTCTCTCTGAGCGGCTTGACTCCTGGTTCCCCCTTGGTGATTTATGTATGCCACGGCCGTGGCATTGTCTGATTGAATTCTCACCGGGAACCCCTGCAATTTTGACGTCCAAGCCCTGAGGGCTAGTCGAGCAGCTCTGAGCTCCAAGATGTTGATGGGCAACTGCTTCTCTGGCTTTGCCCAAGTACCTTGGCGAGTGCAACCATCCAAAATTGCTCCCCAGCCCGTCAGGCTGGCGTCTGTGGTCACTATCTTCCAAGCCACTGGGCTGAAAGACCTCCCCTTCAGTAGATTCTGAGGGTCTAACCACCAACACAGACTTTGTCGGACTCTTGATGAGAGCAGCAACGGGATATCCAAGGCCTGTGGCCTTCTGCTCCATGCTGACAGGATGGCTGCCTGTAGGATGCGAGTGTGGCTCTGGGCGTATGGTACCGCCTCGAATGTGGCCACCATCTTGCCTAGTAACCTCATACATAGGCGAATAGTCGGTTCTTTCTTGCTTAGAACCAGTAGGATTAATTCCTTGATGGCTTTTACCTTCCTTAGAGGTAGGAACACTCCTTGTTGTTCTGTGTCTAATCTCATGCCGAGATATTCCAACTGCTTTGTGGGCTGGAAAGCTGACTTTTCTCGATTTAGGACCCAGCCGAACCTCTCGAGGTATTGGACCGTGAGGGCCACTGCTCGCTCCAAGCCGGGAGACGAGTGATCTATGACTAGGAGGTCGTCCAGGTATGCTAGGATCGTGACCCCTTGGATCCTTAGTTTGGCTAGGATTGGGGCTAGGACCTTCGTGAACACCCGGGGGGCCGTAGCCAACCCGAAGGGAAGCGCCACGAATTGGAAGTGACGCGAAGCCACCATGAAGCGTAGATATCTTTGATGTGGCTGATAAATTGGAACATGAAGGTAGGCATCCTTTATGTCTATGGACGCCATGAAGTCGTCCTTCTGGAGTGTGGCAGCTGCTGACCGCACGGATTCCATCCGAAATGAGCGGATCTTTAGATATGCATTTACCATCTTTAGGTCCAAAATTGGCCTGACATCTCCATTGGATTTTGGGATGATGAATAGGTTGGAGTAGAAACCCAGCCCCTGTTCCAGGACTGGTACCTCTACTATTACTTCCTGGGAAAGTAGATGATCTAATGCCGATCTTAATGCGGCTCCCTTTTCCGGATCGTTTGGAATCCTCGACTTCTGGAAATGAGGAGGAGGAAACCTTAGGAAATCTAATTTGTAGCCTGTGGCCACGGAAGACCGTACCCACTCGTCGGGAATGCTGGCTTCCCAAATCTCTGAAAAGAGTCGCAGCCTTCCCCCCACCTTCGTGGGTGGGGGCGCCCCTTCATAAGGTTGGCTTGGGGGCTGGTTTTGCTGGTTTGCGAAACCACTGCCTTTTGCCTCTAACAGCCTGTCCTTGTGATCTGCTGTTGAAGCCGAAGTTTGCTTTTGCAGGAGGCCGTCGATACTGCTTGGCATTAGAGGGCCCCTGCCCAGGGGAATACTGTCGTTTAAACGCAGGTCCCTGAACCTTCTTCTTAGTTGGCAAGAGAGTACTCTTGCCGTTTGAAATGGTCTGAATGTATTTATCTAGGTCTTCTCCGAAGAGTCGTCCTCCATGGAAGGGGAACCCTACCAGGAGCTTCTTGCATGGGGGCTCAGCCTCCCAGCTTTTTAACCATAAGAGTCTTCTCATATGGATAAGGGATAACGATAAACGTGACGCTTGCTGGATAGAATCCTTGATTGCGTCTACCGTAAAACATATGGCCTTAGGGACATCCGAAAATTTTTCTGCCTGCTGGCCGGAATAAGTTTAAGCATCTGCTTAAATTGATCCGATAATGCTTGAGCGACCCCAATCGCAGCCACAGCTGGCTGTACTACTGCCCCTGCAGTAGTGAAGGAGTTCTTAAGTAGTGCTTCCAAGCGCTTATCAACTGGATCCTTGAACACCTGTATGTTTTCTACAGGGCATGTTAACGATCTGTTAACACATGAGATGGCTGCGTCCACTGCAGGAGTAGCCCATCTTTTGGAAAATTTTTCTTCCATAGGATATAGGACAGAGAACCTTTTAGGTGGTAAGAAGATCTTATCTGGCTTGTTCCAATCTTGGAACAAAATTCCCTCTAATAGAGGATGGATCGGAAACACAGCATTGCTTTGAGGCGCCCTCAGTGAGCCCAAAGCTGAAACCGTCGATACCTGGAGATCTGGTACTGGCAAGTTGAATGCCCTATGGACCAAGTCCGACAATCCTTGAATCCACCAGCTCTCCCTCAGGGAGACTGCCCCAGACTCCTCTGTATCCGGGTCTTCGATCCCTGAACCTACTTGGTCCTTGTCCAAGAGGTCGTCCAATTCCCCTGAGGAAAGGACCTCCTCTTCTGAGGGTCCGCGCTCGGGCGACGGAGATCTATTCCGCTTACTGCCCTCTTTTAAAGAGGTGAGTAATACCTCCTCCGTGACCATCTTAGGGTTGGACTGACCCGCGTCAGCTCCAGCCCCAGATCCCGATGGCCCCAAGGCTCCCTGTAGGAAAAACAGCGGCATACCATGGTACAATACCGAGGTACACCTGCTACCTATTGGTATTTGGAACTATAAAAGTTAATTGTCCAAACACCTGTTTGGGGGATAAAAAAATGCTTCCTCTCCCCTAGATGACTTTTTTTTTTTTTTTTTTTTTTTTTTCGTTTTTTGTTTCAAATCCAGGAAAGAAAAAACATTCTGTCCCCCTGAGTAGTATTGCAAAGAAAAACTATGAGATGGAAAAGAAACAGCCTATTTCTAGGCTTGAAAAAACAGTCCTCTGAAGACTGCAATATCCTTTCTGGCCACTGTGTGTCCTCGGCGCCCCATGCTGCCGCTCTGGTCTTTCTCCTCAGTTCCAAAGTATTGAATGGAACAAACAAACAAGGAAGGGCCGCCCCTTCCTTTAAGCCACTGACCCGCCCTTCCCCCCCAGCCATCTCAAACAGGAAATGCCCCTCCCGACAGGGGGAGGGGGGGGGATTTTGGGAGGAAGGGACCTCTCTGTTCCAGCAAACTGCAGCCTGCAGCTTGGAACCATGAGGAGGTCAGCGTTTTGCCTGCTTGCAGGCTCTGAGGAGGAAGACTGAATGGAGCATCGCCTGGAGGCCTGCAGGTAAGCAAAGCTCTCTGACACACACATATATTTTTATATAACACAGGCCCCACTCAATGCTTTTCCAACACTACAAGGGAGGTCACATCTTATGGGGAATAATACATAGAGAGCCATCCTATCTTTATGATATGTGACTAGTTTGCCAGATGCAGTGCATAACTTTAGGCATGTCCCCTGTGACCCCCCAGAAAAAAACCTGCTAAGAACCAAGTTCCGCAAGTTTTCCCCTCACTTACCTGCTCCATGCCGCAGGACTTTGCCAAGCAAGAGGCCCAATCTTCCCCCATCTCCGTGGGGATGTCTAGACCTTCAGGCCCTGGGTTCCTATGAAGGATCCACTGTCCTGGGCCCATATAGCACCCTGGCAACAGAAAACTTTAGGTACGCAAAGGTTTCTAAGTTCTGGGCCCAGGGTCCAGCTCTCTAAAAAGAAAAGCATTATGGGCTATACCCCAAGGGTTTGGGGTCCGGTTACTGACCACTTTAGCGCTGAGGCTTTTTTGGACAGAACCGGTAGCTCACCTAATCCCAAGGATGCGGAGGCAAGCTAAACCATGACTAACACCTAAGACACTGGCGTAAAAACTGAGGTACTCCTCCTATGGGAGGGGGTTATATAGGGAGGGGCATTTCCTGTTTGAGATTGCCAGTGTCTACACCTGAAGGTACTCCATATAACCCATATAGTAATGAATGCCGCTCTGTGTCCCGTGATGTACGATAAAGAAAAATGTTTGTAAAGGACTAATGACATTTTTTTTTAAACTACTGATGTAATGTTATATTTATGGGTGGAACTCCACTTTAAGCACATCCAAGAGAAACAGACGCCTTATACAACAATTTAATTAGCACAGTTCAGAGAGTTTTAACAGTAATTTAAACTCTCATTAAGAAGAACAAATAATATAACTATAATGCAGTACAGCCAACTTCACAAATGGGAACTGTTAAACCTGTCGCTTACTTATGTAATGTGGCCACGGCTTCTCTGGTCTTTATCTGATCCAGTCCAAAGGTAAGTGCAAACCTACGTGCCAGTTCCTTAATACCACTAACGTGAGCAGATGTCCGGTCCAGATTGGGGCCTTGCTCCTGCACCAGCTCATTAAACAGCTAGAAGGGTAAAGTTGACGATATAATAAAAACAGTTTAGTTTACAGTAGGCTATGAAACATCTGAATGTGTTAAAAGTGTCAATTATTTAGCCCCTTACAACCAGCTTGCGCTTCCTGGGATTATGAATTTGAGGCCAGTAGGCAGGCTCCTTCCTGATCATGTGATAATTTGGACTGGTTGTCACAGTAATCACAGGATCGGAAGCCCATCCTACCATCTCCCAATCATAAACAGTGACCAGGAGCTGTTGGTGAGAGTTAAAAGTGCTGTGGGACTTTACTGTGGCCTGGACTAATCGAACTGTAAATATAAACTTTAAGCCACGTCTTTTGGCATTCCCCTTTAGTTCAACAATTTTGGGTGGGGATGGTTTAAATTCAAAGGCCCCCTACTATAGAACGTTGTTCACCATTTTATGCTCGCAAAGTGATCATTCACTTTTCTAAGGCTACTTATCTGAATAGGGAATTGTTAAAAACAAAAATAAGGTCTGGTACAGCTGGATTTCCACATCTGACACCAATGCCTCATAACTGTAACTTAACATGATTAAGTTCTCTGTACTACTGACTGTAGGGCTTCTTGCTGGCAGTGTGCCAACTCATATAGAACTCCTGACAATGCATGATCTGTGTATTGGATATTATAAAGAAGCTATGTGACATATTGGTGATTCCCTATACATATTTGGGGCTACCTAACTTATTGTGCATTGATTGGAAAGCATGTCTTGATAAAATACAAAAATAAATCTCAAAAAAAAAAAAAGTAAAATTTTAAGTCCAGCTAATCAGCAAAGTAGTCAAATAACTCATACCTGCTGCAAACTGAGAATCAAAGTCTTGGCACACTGGATCTTGTCTATCTGTCGTGTTTTACTTAGTGTTTCCTTAATGATGTCTCCATAGTCATTGTAATACTAGAAAGAAAGGCAAAGAATTCATAAGTCACAGTTTACTTAAAAGTAAGATTATTCTTATACGCATACGTAGAACAGATTTATTTGGTAAAAACACACTTGATCTTTCTCTTGCATTTTGGTGTGATGGTGCATTTATACAAGAGATCATTTTATACTATCAGGTTTGTTTAAAGTAGACATGAACACATAAAAGCAAAAATGTGCTGTGTTAAAGGAATAATCTAGAAATATTTATTGTGCCTAAGCACTACCCTGAAAATGTACCTTTATTCTCGACTTCCTTCTAAAAAAAAAAAAGAACCGTTGTTCTTTTTTAGTCTCATATCTACAATGTGAGATCACATTAAGCACTGCTAGAGCTGTGAGATTTAAAGTCAGCAAGTTAAACCTGAGAACCAGCAGAGCAAGAATCTCCCTGCTTCATTCTGTGTATCTATGCATTCTGCACCTCTTTCTGCTTCATGATTTAATCCGTGAATAGCTTTAACATAAAGAAGCAAAGCTCTGCTCCTCTACCAAGATTAGCTGCTGACAGCCTATAGGCAATACTGGCAACTAGCCCTTTGCCCCCACACTTTTTCAGCAAAGCATCCACAGTACACCTTGTCTTTGAAGCAGAACTCCAGACAAAAAGCAAATACAGAAATTCATACATATCTATGAACAGTTTTAGCTGCCGAAATATTTCTGATTCGGTTCATCCACTTTGTGATACACACACAGTGTACAGTCAAGAATTAGGAAGCAATACATCCATTTGCAATACAGATCATACTGCTACCCTGCTACACTGTTCTTCAAACCCACTGAATACATGGAGGAGCAAAACATTGAAAATGTTCCCTCTCTGGTTAAATTAACTTTTATTACTGTATTTATTGGCGTATAACACTCACTTTTTTACCCTGAAAATAGAGGATAAACTGTGCCTGTGTGTTATACACAGGAGCCTATGGGAAAAAAAAATCCTGAAACTTCCCTCATAAAGTTAGGGTGCGTGTTATACGCCGATAAATGCGGTAGTTAAAAGTTAAAGGAAAAAAAAAATGTAGGAATGTACAGTGGATTAATGGTCAGCAGCCCTGGGGTTCTGAAATAATAACCACCAGGGAGAACTCACTATTATGACATTTGTGTGGGTTCCTCCCAGTGATCGAGCCTCCTCTTACAAAAAAAACAAAAACTGAACCCAATGTGTGTGTGTATACACTTCACCAACTATGGAAGTTCCTTTAAGCTAGTGCATTGTTGGTTCACTTACCTTTTCCTTCAATTTCCCTTCTAAATGTTTTTTTTCTTTGTCTAAATTTCTCACTTCCTGTTTCTCCTCGGTAAGCTTTCCACCATCTGAGCGGTGGAAAGTCATTTATAACAGCTTACTGAACACCTTACTGAGGTGGAACAGGAAGTGAGAAATTCAGACAAAGAAAAAAAAACATTTAGAAGGGAAATCGAAGGAAAAGGTAAGTGAACCAACAATGCACTAGCTTAAAGGAACCTATTTAGAAAATAAAAAACGAACCTTTACAACCCCTTTAAACTGCTTAACCACTTGCTTACTGTGCACATATACCCCCTTCCTGCCCAGGCGAAATTTCAGCTTCCGGCACTGTGTCGCTTTAACGGACAATTGCACGGTCGTGCGACGTGGCTCCCAAACAAAATTGACGTCCTTTTTCCCCCCACAAATAGAGCTTTCTTTTGGTGGTATTTGATCGCCTGTGCGGTTTTTATTTTTTGCGCTATAAGCAAACAATGAGCGTCACAATATTTTTTACTTTTTGCTATAATAAATATCACTTTAAAAAAAAAAAAATTCTCAGTTTAGGTCGATACGCATTCTTCTACATATTTTTGGTTAAAAAAAAAAAAAAGATTAATAATAAAAATGCCATAAAACTATCCCCTATTTTATAGACGCTATAACTTTTGTGCAAACCAATCAATATATGCTTATTACATTTTTTTTTACCAAAAATATGTAGAAGAATACGTAGGCCTAAACTGAGAAAAAAAAATCCTTTTTAAAAATAAAATAAAATTGGGGATATTTATTACAGTAAAAAGTACAAAAATTTTTTTCTCCCACAATTGTTGCTCTATTTTTCTTTATAGCACAAAAAATAAAAAAACTGCAGAGGTGATCAAATACCACCAAAATAAATATGTCTGTGGGAAAAAAGGATGTCAAATTTTGTTTTTGAAACCACGTCGCACAACCACGCAATTGTCAGTTGAAGCAACGCAGTGTCGAATCGCAAAAAGTAGCCTGGTAATTTGGCAGCCAAATGGTCCGTGGCTGAAGTGGTTAAAGTCTTATCTTACCACAGATGAATAGAACACCAGTTTTCTATCTTGCGTAAATGTTACAAAAAAATAAACAAAAAAAAATAACACACAGGTACCTTCATGTAGTGCTTAAAGATATCAGCTGCTGCGTGCATATCTACAATGTCATAGATAATTAGTTTACAAAATGCTGCAAGCAAATTTCTTCTTTTATGCAAGGCCTCAATTTTGTTGGCTTCATCCTCTTCATCGCCTTCTGCATGAGGAAAATTAATAGGACAAGGCTACAATTTAACTTCAATAAGCACAGGCATCTTGGATGTCCAAAGATAAATGGCCACTGTCAGATAAGAACTATGTGTAATATAAGGAAAAGTATTTAATTTTTATGAAAAGCATCAAAAATATTTTTTCTTTTCTAAGGATAAGATGAAAACTATATCACTACTAAATGATCATTGAATAGAAGTTACTAAAACATTAATAGGTTCAAACAGGTTACCATTTCAAAGACCACGCACAATATTTTGGGGCCCGTCAGAACTATGCATTACCGTAGGGTACATTACAGCCATTAGTGTGTTTTGGTGTGTTTATTGGTACCCCAAAACACTAAAGCAAAGCACCTGCACTGTGGTGTGCTGCTTCAGATAGTCGAGTGCAGTTAAAAGGACTGTGAATCAACTTGTCACAAAAGTAATGGCTTTAATATTTTTTTTCAGTCTTTGCTTTTTAGTGCTGTGGATCCTCCTGCATCCTCTTCCGGTATATATGTATGCAAGTCCAGCAATTGCTGCATGACACTTTTTGCCATTGATTTCTTAATGGTGAAAACAATGGACCCTAATGCAAGTTAAAATGGGCACTGAAAAAATGGGAATATCCAAATGTGGATGCAACCACAAAGTAACCAAAGTGAAAAGGAAAATTGTGGCAAGGTCACCAAATGCTTCCTTATGCTTGTTAAAATACATACAGAAATTAAGTCCTTAAAAGGTTCTTTAAAGACACAAACAGTTTACAATAACCAAGAAAATGTAATATTGCAAGACTGAGTTGAAGGTTTAAGTGCCTCAAGTTAAAGCTTGTGTAAACTAGAACTTTTTGTGGAATTGTGAGCTATCCAGCAACAATATTCAAACATGTATGACATCCAATCTAATTGGTAATCATAGAGCTATGGACAAATAGACACATTAGATCAGTCCACAACAGACATGCATATTCTCATTTCCATTGCGCCTTAATTAGGCCACAACAAACCAGCATCAATAACTGTGTATGAAGTGAAAAGCCCCTTAAACAAGTCATAAACTTATAGTGATATTAAGATTTCAGCTCTAAAGCACACGTGCTGAAAAAAACTATTTCTGAAATTGCTGAATGTCTAGAAGTAATTTTGATTAGTAGTTTTAATACTCCGAGACAAACCATAAAGTGGACAAATCAGAAGTTCACTTTCTAAACTGCACGCTAGTTTTGGGCCAGTAACTACAAATAGGGTTTGCTGTTTTTCAGCCTCTTAACTATATCAAAGCCCCCCCCCCCCCTTTTCTAAATGCTGGTATTGCCTATGCTCAGGAAGAAGAAGAAAAACAAAAAAAAAAAACCACATACCCATGCTCTGGTTCTCGTCGTCTTGGTCGATAAAGACGTGATCCATTACAAAAGTGAGCAATTCGGATTGTAGTCCTAGGTCTGGATTAAAGATCAACAATGAAAGGTTGTCCCTTCCACCTCCTGTCAACTGATGGCTGAAGATCATTAGAAGGTCACAGAGCAGCATAAAGGCCTGGATGAGAAATTTGCCCAGATTTATTACATTTGTATAAGGATATCTAAAAATGGATTACAGGAGTGTGACTGTGCGTGTGTATTACAAGTCATATATCTAACAGCAAAATAAGAGTGGGGATATTGGTGCAAACAGAATAAACTCTGCAGTTAACCCCTCACACTTAGCCTTACTGAAGGAACATTATCATCTTGTTTAGAGGATAGCAAGTAAGGTGGTGCAAGACTGCACAAGTGGACAAAGGATTATACCATAAGCTGGCCAAACATGCTAAGATTTTACTTGGTTGGGCTAAAAAAAAAAAGAAAAAAAAAGAGCATTTACTAAAGGTGTTACTAAACCCAGCACCCTGCATTCACTATATCTGGTCTCCCACACTACACAGAACATGGAAATGCAATTATTTTGGTAAATATAAACTGCTAAATACTTTTTCTCTTCAGCAGTATATAGCAGAGCATAGCATGTGATTTTATCAGTTCCTGGTGAAGCTTGTAGGAGTTTTCATACTGCACTGAGCTGACCCTTTGTCTTGACATGTCTGGGGGCAGTGCCAACTGCCCCTGTGCTGATCACATGCACTCTCCCAAGGGAAAAAAAAAAAAAAAACCTCTCTAGCAATGTGCAACTTGACTTCAAAGGCTAGGTCTTATCCGGACTTATCCAGGGGGACAGTGCAGGGAGGGGAGGATCTGTGCATACAAGATCAAGCATCCTTTTTACACAATGCAGAAGATTAACCCCTTAGGCCCCATGCACACGAGACGCTGCTAAACTCGAGTTCAGAGGCATTTGGGCATTTTTTTCAACTGCCCCTGAACACATTTAATGTTATCCTATGTGTCCATGCACACAATCACGTTTTTTGGCGTTTCAAAGCAGTTGGGTTTAGGGCCGTTTTTCCAAACCCAAAATTTTGGGTTCAGAAGCTTTCAGCTTTTGCGTTTTAGACGCAAATCGCTGCAAAACGCGGCACAAATAGTTTGATTCTGAGCTTGGGGAGGGTCTACAGTGTTTTGGGGATAAACGCTGACAGCCGCAAATCGCGGCAAAACGCCGCGCAATTCGCGGCAAAAACAGGCGTTTTAAATGCCGGTTTTTGCCTTTGAAAAGCTGAGATTAGAGGCGTTTGTAATAGCGTCTCGTGTGCATGGGGCCTAAGGTTCCCACAGTGAGTATAACGACCATGCTTTACTGCATATACAGGCTGGTTTTACTGTTGTGGGTTTAGCAACACTTTAATTCCCTCATCCTTGCTACACTTTGAATTGGTGAATTTAAAGTGCCAGCTATTATATCCTGACAGTTTGAACTCATGGATGTCAGAATACCTGAATATTGCCTACATTTCTTCTGACAACAATTTTCTCACCCGCTCCTTAAAGCGGTGGTTCACCCTCAACATCATTCTAGCATTACATTCGGCATCGTAGCGCGAGCTACAGTATGCCGGTCTTACATTTTTTATCCCCGTACTCACTGTGCTATTGCACATTGAAGATTCCGACTCCCGCGGGGAATGGGCGTGCCTATGGAGAGGGAGGATGATTGACGGCCGGCTCTGGCACGTCACGCTCCCCGAAGACAGCCGGAGTAGGTCTCGGCTCTTCACGGCGCCTGCGCACAGGCTATGCGCAGGCGCCGTGAAGAGCCAAGCCTATTTCGGCTATTTCCGGAGAAGCGTGACGTGCCAGGGCCGGCAGTCAATCACCTTCTCTCACCATAGGAACGCCCATTCCCCGGAATCTTCAATGTGGAATAGCACAGTGAGTACGGGGATAAAAAATGTAAGACCGGCATACTGTAGCTCGCGCTACGATGCCGAAAGTAATGCTAGAATAGGGTGAACCCCCTGTGATACATTTGCCTATAGGTCTCAGTTTACTGCTCCCTGCTAGCCAGGTTATTGATGTGCTAATGTCCCCTCACTATTTCTAAAGGTTAATTGATCTATTGTGTTGTGTGAAGGAGAGCTGGGTTTAAGTGGCTTGGGTTAATTATTCTGATTGCTTCATTGTGGTAATTATCTCTCTATATGCGGGGTCGAGCGGTCTGGTTGATGTATTCAGTACAGCTAGTGCTCAGCGTCATTGATGTCATTGTCTAAAGAAAATGTGTTTCAGCATCGGCCCCGTCGTGTCTACCTACTCATCTGTATGGAAGCCCCAGTGTGAGGGGGGCGGAGATTTGTCATTGTAACAGTTTTGGAAATGACATATAAGCTGTGTGTTATAACATTAAAGTCTGTGTTGTTCAAGCAGTAAGCTGGTCTCATGTGTGGCTTTCTGGGCGATTCCAGGGATATCCCTCCTCGTGGAATATTGGGGTGATTTTCGTTATGGGAAGAAGGGAACGTTGACGGGGATATCATACCGATACCGTCACAATTGGTTGGTAGCAGTGGGATTTTTCCCTTCTATTCCCCTTCACACCCGGATTCCAAGCAGACACTGGAAGAACTACTGGAAGTTCGTGGAAGGATTGCTAGCAACAAAACCAAGCGGGTCATCATAGCAGAATCAATGGAGCTAGACCAGGAGGACGGGATTGCAGCAACGCCAGCAGTACAAGAGATGGAGACACCAGTGATTCAGGAGGAGGAATCGCCAGCCAACAAGCTAATGAGAGAGAAGCTAGCGTGGTTCGGCCCGAACCCAACGCCAGATGTGGTACTGAAAGTGATGGACATGTTAGTAAACGCAGAGCTACAGAAGGATAAACAAATAAGGGACGCAGAACTACAGTTAAAACTGGCAGCAGTCCAACAAGCAGCCGCACCTTCTACGAACAGTGAGTACAGCACAGCAGACGCAAGGAAGATTCCGTTTAGCGCTTTTAAAGCTTTTGATGAAAAGGACTGCGAGATTGATAACTTCCTGGCGGATTTTGAGCGACAATGTAACCTGCACCGAATAGCTAGAGGAGACTGGGTTGCAATATTGTCAGGCAAACTGTCAGGCAAAGCTTCTGATGCTTTCCGGACCGTGCCAGATCAGGATATCCATAGCTACGCCCGGGTTAAAGAAGTGCTCCTGGCTCGTTATGCAGTAACCCCAGAGTCCCACCGACAGAAGTTCAGGGACTCACGCAAAACCACGAAAGACTCTTATGCGGAATGGGCATGCCAATTGTCCCGGTCGGCCTCTAACTGGGCTAACAGCAGCCAGGCCACCACCGCAGAGGACATTTTGCAACTAATGCTCCTGGAGCAATTTTACAATCACATCCAGACGGACGTCAAGGATTGGGTGAGAGATCGCAGGCCCATGACTCTACCAGAGGCCGCGAAGTTGGCGGATGAATATGCAGATACTCGCAAGACGAACCAGGTCACACCACAGGAACAACCTCCACCACAAACGGTGCCCTCACACCCACCAACCGCTAGATACCAACCTCCTAACAGACCGGTGACATCTAGCCCTCGCTATCATCGCCAGGAGGGCAACGAACAACGCTGCTTCCGGTGCAAACAGCTGGGTCACTTCAAGCAGAATTGCCCCATGAATGACAACACCAGGTCAAATTGGTCTCAACCTGGGTACCGCCCACCAGCAGCAGCCCATTGTGTAGACTCGGCTTGGGATCCAAAGGAGCTGGGTCAGGAAGAACCATTGGGCACCCCTTACGAAGCCCTCATGGTACAATCTGTTATTACGGACAACAGGGAACACCATTGTCAGCTGGTCATGGGCGACAGCCCTGAGCCGGAGGGGCCCTGGAGGGAGCTGGGCAGAAAGAGGCACCGCCGGCCACCCTTCAAGAAGAAGAGGTCCTGGAAGCCGTATAACAAGCTGACCTGGGAGGAGAAGAAGCGACTGGAGGAGAGGGAGTCACAGCGGGCGTCCCAGATGCGTGCCGAGATGTTCGCCAAGGGCCCACCGGTGGCCCCTTGCACCACCACCCAGTTCCTGATGATGAAGGACCACGTGGAGAGCCTGCAGGACATGAGCAAGCAGGAGCTGATCCGTGAGTACATAGAGCTGGAGGAGTGCATAAGCCGCATGGAGGAGGAGAACAACCACCTGAGGTCACAGCAGCATGAACTGGAGATGGAGCTGGAGAAGCTCCAAGAGGAGAACCGGCGGCTGCGGAGGGAGCAGGGGGTGGCTGACCTTATGGGGCTCTGATTCCCCTCCCCCCCCCCCCCCGGACTCTGAGCACCAGTGCTACAGCATTTCAACAAATATAACTTTTTCTTTTTATGAATCTCCTGGGATTGTCACTTCAGAGCCCTAACCTGCCCCCTCCCATAGCGGGACACCTAGATGGCGGCGCACAGACCCATTCGCTGTCTTCACACTGACTTCTGGTGACTTTGCAGATCGCACAAAGACTTGGGGACTGACCGGCGTGTGATCTGACGACCCGGTGACATACCTGAGTCTGAAGCAGTTGCCAAGGGAGGTCAGTCATGCCAAACGGAGTTAACCTCTGACTAATAGCTCTGAACCCGTCAACCCTACTGGAACCAGGGAAGGTCCAACCGGGTTTGCCGGAGCAGGGAGCAAAAGGGGGGCCATTGTGATACATTTGCCTATAGGTCTCAGTTTACTGCTCCCTGCTAGCCAGGTTATTGATGTGCTAATGTCCCCTCACTATTTCTAAAGGTTAATTGATCTATTGTGTTGTGTGAAGGAGAGCTGGGTTTAAGTGGCTTGGGTTAATTATTCTGATTGCTTCATTGTGGTAATTATCTCTCTATATGCGGGGTCGAGCGGTCTGGTTGATGTATTCAGTACAGCTAGTGCTCAGCGTCATTGATGTCATTGTCTAAAGAAAATGTGTTTCAGCATCGGCCCCGTCGTGTCTACCTACTCATCTGTATGGAAGCCCCAGTGTGAGGGGGGCGGAGATTTGTCATTGTAACAGTTTTGGAAATGACATATAAGCTGTGTGTTATAACATTAAAGTCTGTGTTGTTCAAGCAGTAAGCTGGTCTCATGTGTGGCTTTCTGGGCGATTCCAGGGATATCCCTCCTCGTGGAATATTGGGGTGATTTTCGTTATGGGAAGAAGGGAACGTTGACGGGGATATCATACCGATACCGTCACACCCCCGCTTTAAGCAACCAGTGTCAATTGAAGAAACACCTTGTCAAGCTGGGTAGTGCTAACAGGGTCATGTATGAAATGAATTTCGAAAATATTTCCATATTAGTCAAGAAACATATCATACAAAACCGAACCTTTCAGTAAATGTACACAGCGTTTCATTTGTCGAAATTAAATCTTTGCATAAAAACATGGATGGGGAGAGTCCCATAAGCTTTATTGCTGATCACCGTGAGAGTAGCCCATGAGCAAATACAATGAACTACAAGGTTGGGGACAGCTGAAGCAACCAGAATTTGATTGGGAGTTCCATTACAAACCATCTAAAGTTTGGGGAGCAGATATTCTATTTAGGGAGTCAGATAAAGAAAAGCACCTAAAAAAAAAGTACAGTAAATAGTCATACATTTCATAGTGGACAAAAAAAAAAAATGTAATAATTTGTAAACCAAAAAAAACATTTAGGCAGACATTCCTAAAAACACAATATGAAAATGGAAACCATTGTTAACTAGCCCTGTTTATGACTTACCTGCTCTTTAACTTGTGTATTAACATTGGAAAGACACTGCTGACAGATTGCTAGAAAAGATTTTACAGTCTTTCTTAACATCAACATATCTTCCTATGAAGAAACAAAACAGACTGGTTAAAGCAAATATATTTTTTTATTTATTTTTTATGTTGCAAAATAATTATACAATTTGAATATTTCCTACAGGACTGTACTATGGAGGGGGGGGGGATGTTGGCCAGTCTAGGTTTTAACCCCTCCTACTATCACAATGTCTCAGTTTTGTAGCAAAGCAGTACCGAGAACATGTTAATAAAGGGGTAAGACCAGTGTCCCTTTTACAGGTACAATTCTATTTTCTTTTTTGTCCATTTGCACACAGGAAGTCAAACCTTTGGGACATTCAAAAAGTCCAACTGAAAGGTGGGGAACACAGCAAACAACCACTACCAGGTCTAATGTAAGAGAATTGGGGATTGAGGGCAGCTCATCACCTCCGGAGGGACCTTTTGCCCAAACATGGAATCAAATGAAGCAGAAGCGTCCACCTGATAGAACTTGGAGAACATGTGATCAGAAGACCAGGTGGCAGCCTCGCAAACTTGGGAAACTGAAGCCGAATGTCAAAAGCCCAAGGGGTTCAATGTCCATGTGGAGTGAATCTTCAATGGATAGGATGGAACCCAAGCCCTGAGACCATGAGCCTGTAGAATGGCAAGCATTCAAAAGTGGTGGTAAGAAAAGTTGGACCACCCTTTCAAGGCCAATTCAGAATGACTAAAAGGGAATCTGTCTTAAATGGAGAGAGCAATGACTTAAAAACTACCTAAAAAACATCCAAAACATACAAACAATGCATGAAAATTTTCGGAAGTCCGAAGAGTGCCCATGAATGATTGTCAAGTTGCTGAGGCAAGACATTACTATAGATAACAAACACAAAATGACTTAGAAAACTTACTCTGGAAGGATTGCCTTCTGTGATTTTAACCAGCTGCCACAATAGAGAGTAGTGAGAGCACTGGAGAGCCTGGACACCAATCTGAAAGAAATCAAAGAAAAAGAATTAGGCACCATCCAAACATATCCACCTGCAAGTACTTTATTTCAAACAATCAGAAATACCTGCTCGAGCATGCCTTCATGTTCCAGACCCGCCTTCAACAGCCGATAACAGTTTCCAAACATGTCCCATTTGGTCAAATCATGAGCGCTGCAATTACAAGGTGCTTTCAGGAACACAGATCATCTGCTATCATATTGCAAATCTGAACAAGGGTACTCCACAATGCAACAAACTAGAAATCACAAGATTCACACCACAATGCATAACCAATACCACAGGAATTCACAAAAATCAGAACCGTGATTAAAAAAGGAGGTATGGGGTTTAAAAAACAAAAAACACCTTATACCAACGTAGATGCAGAATCGATCAGATGCTATGTCTGTCCCCCACCACTTCTGCACGGAAAACGGAGCAATCAAATGCTGCTGACCGTTCAGTTCTGCCATCTGCTCTAAGCAGAGAGCAGCGACTACCAGTCACCAGCTCACTGGAGCGCTGGGTTGGAGAGAGGGGGGAGGGGGGAGGAAGGGCTGGCTCAGTCTCCCAAAGGTGCACCTGGGAGACTGAGCCAGCTGCCGGTCCAGGCATCTGGGTGGATCTTTCACAAGCTTGAACCAGCTAAAGTCCGTTGTCGGCTGAAAACGGGTCATGGGAGTGCAAAACAAACTGCACTCCTGTGATCCATAGAAGTATAGCCAAAAAAACTTTGGCCATACTTTTTTTAAAGGAGGAAGGGAGAGAAACAGACAAAACATACTAGCATGATTGTTGAAAGAATATTCTCCACTTTTTGAGTAGATTCTGGAATATCATTCCATGTATTCGAACCACTCCTGTTGAATTTGCAAAATTTAAACAGATGATCTAGACATGTCCATGACAGGTGGGCAAGCCATTAAGTTCCGGTGAGGAGAAAAAGCCTATGAAATACCCAAGCAATACCTCCACTTGCAACCACCAATTAATAGAGTATCAGACTTTAGTGGACTGATTCTTTAAATTAAAACTCTAGCCAAAACCATTTTCTTCCTGATGGGCTTAGTGTGGAATGGTTATAACTACTGCCAGGTGTTCATTGATATGAAAAATGTACTCGCACACCTTCTGTCCTAGTAACCAATCTTCCATGGATAGAAAGCTAGGGTAAATGCACCATCTTACAACTATCACCAAGACACCCATTACACCTGCCAAATGTTAAACTGCACTTAAACTTTTGGGAGACTTCCTATGACTTTGTTAGTTCTCTGGAACAGATTGTGTAGGGAAATCTTCCAATGTGAAAAAGGAATTAAAACACTTAAAGTTCTAGCCTCCACTCTAAAAACTAGAAATATACAAGGGTTGTATATAAAAAAAGCACGGAAACTTTTTGAAGACCCCTCGTATATTAGTCCTGTCTGTCTATCCTCAGCCTCACTCCTATTGTGCAGAGGATGATAGAAGGCATATTGAATTAAGGCAGATTCATGTACTTTCACAGAATGCGTGTAAAACATAATTAAACATTTATTCATGACATGCAGAGCGGTTTTAAATTGTGTTTTATTGGAGTTATTTCAATGGTAAGCCCAGTTGGCTTGACTGATGTAAATGCTATATAAACTTTTTTTAAATACCAAATGTATATAAAAAACAGTTTAAGTACCAAACAACTTGGTTGTAGCTGATCTGTGCACAGACCGCAATGAACAGGTTATTAAAATTATTAACTTTTATTGGGTTCTTGGTGTGCTGATAATATGTAAATTAGCAGTCAATTCCAACTCTGATCAAACAGGAGACATCAAGAGATAAAATATGCTGCCATTAGCTGGCTCACTGTATATCTAAAAATAGGATTTGTTTTACTTACCGTAAAATCCATTTCTCCGAATTCATTGACAAACACAGCACTTCATATTCAGAACCATAGGGTTATATTGCCCCCTACAGGAGTAGGACACTAGGCAGAAAAATTAAAAACTTGGCTACGCCTATGGGCAGTCCTAGCTGGTATACATCCCCCTTTTTGCTATAGGCGTTCAGTTTAGTAACAAGCAGTATCAGAAGTATTAAAACTCCATAGCGGGGTGGGTGCGGTGTCCATCAATGAATTCAGAGAAATGGATTTTACGATAAGTAACAAAAATCCTAATTTTTTTTCTTTAGTTTATTGATGCACACCGCGCTCCATATTCAGAACCATAGGGATGTCCCCAAGCAGTGTCAAAAACATAAGGGGTGGAACATAAGCTCCCAGGCCAAACAGGTAACACAAGCTCAAAAAAAAACCCACAGGAGTCCAACCTCAACCCCCCCCCCCCCCCAAAGTGGTAACACGTCCTCTAGACAGCAGCATGCAAAACCTTGTGGCCAAAAGAAGCATCCGCAGAGGCAGAAACATCCACTTCATAGAATTTTGTGAAAGCGTGCACCGATGACCAGGTGGCCGCCTGTCGCAGAAGCCCAATGATGGTTGACCCAAGAAGCACAAAGCGCCTGAGTAGATTGCGCCGTCACAGGGAAGGGAGGAACCCGCCCCTTAATAGAATAGGCCTGTATCACCACCTGTCTGATCCACCTGGAAATGGTAGCAAAAGAAGCAGACATTCCTTTCCATGGCTCGTCCGTGATCACAAAAAGGGTCCGACCTCTCAAAAAAGACTCAGTGGCTGTCAGATACACCCAAACAACCCAAATCACATCCAGGGTAGACACAAATTCCTTGGGATGAAAGGTCCTGGGACACAAGGAAGGCAACACAATGTCTTCACTCAAATTAAAGTCAGCGACAACCTTAGGTAGGAAAGACGGGCATGGACGAAGAACCACCTCATCTTTGTGGACCACCAAGTAGGGAGTATGACAAGATAGCGCCGCCATTTCCGACACCCTGCGAGCAGAAGTGATAGCCACCAAAAAAGCCACCTGCGACAGAGTAAGCAGGGGAATCTCGCAGAAATTTTCAAAAGGAGTTTTCTGGAGAACGGAGAGCACCAAGTTCAAATCCCAAGGCCAAAAAGGAGGCCGCACTGGCGGAGTCAGGTGTCAAATCCCCTGAATGAAAGTACAGACCAAGAAATGCACGGCTAAAGGTCACTGAAAAAAAGATTGCCAAGGCAGACACCTGGCCCTTGATGGTACTCAAGGCCAATGTCTGCTCAACATCTCGTTGCAGGAAGGACAACATTCGAGAGGAATGAAAAAGATTGAGCTGAACACTGATCAACTCACACCACGAAATGTACTCTTTCCACGTACAATGGTAATTCTTTCTAGAGGTAGACTTCCTCACCTTCAGCATAGTTGGAACTACCGACCCAGGCAAACCTCTATCTGTCAGCACCTGGCTTTCAACAGCCAGGCCTTCAAAGCTAGCGAATGTAAAGCAGGATGGAAGATTAGCCCTGGGGACAGCAGGTTCTCTCTAAAATGTAGCCTTCAAGGGACGTCGGCGACCAATCGCACCAGGTCGGTGTACCCAGACCTTCAAGGCTAGTCCTGGGCAGCCAGAATGACCAGAACACCTTCGGCCTCGATCCTGCGCAAAAGCCGTGAAGGAAGCTTGAAAGGAGGGAAGGCATAAATCAGGCGATACTGACCACACAGGGCCGCCAGAGCATCTGTGGCATCTACCAAAGGATCCCGCGACATTGCCACAAACCTCAAACTTCTTTGCTTCTCGGCTCAGAGGTCCACCTCGGGGGTGCCCCACTGCAGACATATCAGATGAAGGGACTATTAACTTTGGCCCAATGCCTGCCAACTGAGAAAGTCCACCTGCCAATTTTTCACACCCCATTTGCGGGGAGCCTGGAAAGAGTAGGGACCCTTGTCGGAGAAGCAAGAGGCAATTGATTCCTTCCCATTCTAGGTCTGTGGGAAGATGTTACGCTCGCCACCCATGAGATTCTCACCAAGGTGACAATACCACAGGGAGTGCAGGCCCACCTGGGCCCATTCAGAAATCTAGTCAGTAGCCCAGCCTGAAACTGAAGCACCACCGTTGAGACCGTGTGTGGAAGGCACCCAAGAATGTCTCACGTACGTACTTCAGAGACTGGACCAATTTTACTGCCCAAGCCACATAGTCGGTGCTCAAAATTGCTACCGGAGTAAAACCAACTAAATACGCATCAGACGCCCAGGCCAGGGCCAACACAGACTGGAATTCTGACCATGCAAGGCAAACAAACTGGCAACCGATTGTGCCCTGTGGTCGCAGGACATCTCAAAAGGAGTGAAGCTCCTCAGTCAGCAGCATGGTAGCTTTATGTAACCAAAAAGTGGATGCACCACAGGAGAGGTCCACTTCTGCAGATGAGTCTCCACACAGGTGAACGTACACCAAAGCGAAGCAGAACCACAAAGGGCCGCTTTAACCCAGCTGTAGACAAATACATAAAACATGGGGGTAAAAAAAAAAAAAATAAATCGCCCTGCTGGTTAATGCATCCCAAGGGCGACTGCTACTGAACCCTCAAGGTATCGCCAGGGGAACCAGTGCGCTACGAGCCCATACATTTGCATGAGAGTGCAGCAGGGGCCGCAACCACTCACAGGAAAAAAGTTAACCACAGACAGGGACTACAGAGATGCAAAAGTATGCCAACCCAGCACCCATCATTGCCACTGCTAAACTGCAGAGCAGAACCACCAGTGTCGGGCATTACGCCTCAGACTGCACCCGCCCACCCCAAAAGGTTATGCCAACCAACAGAATAGACGGGGCGGAAGTGTGTGAAGGATACCACCCCCAACAGGGTCCGGGGTGCCCCCCTGCGCTGACATGGTGACCAAGGTAACCACAACACCTTTAGGACATAGGGGGTCCACAGGCACAGCCTGTACCGATCGGGGTCACTGAAGAAACCCATGATTGGGGGGAGAAGTTAATGACTGTATGCAGGAAGAAACCCTGCTTCTCCCTCCAAGTGCTGCAACAGCCACAGGCAGAGTGCCGGTCACCATTAGGAACCGCCACCTGACAGATCGCTGGCACAGTTCCAACGGGAGACTCTTGACATCCACAGTCGCAGATGATCGCGCCACCGGAGGGAGCGGGAGGGGGGAGATAAAGCCCCCGGCAACATGGAACACTCCAGTGCAACTGCCGCCCCAAGTACCGCCCAACAGGAGGATACCAGCTTACAAGCGCACTGGACGGCAGAGGGCGGCTGCCCACATCAAACATGGCAGCACCGCCACAATTCAGCTGGCCACAAAAGCCACGGCCTAGATTAGCAGGGAGTCGGATCGCGTGGTATGCACACCCACGGGGGGGGGGGCTAAATAGCAGGTCCCTGGGCAAAACAGGGAGCCCTAAACATCCCCACCCCCCTGCACCAGTGAGCCATAAAGCCTGTCAAGAAAAGCGTGAGGCAATAACCGCCCAATATAGCTTCCACAGCCGTTTGTCCTAAAAGCAGCCCAGGAAGAGGGGAGGAAGCTGCACAGCCATGCATGAAAACAGCCCCCTCTGACCTTGAGCAGGGTGCTGCTATCTAGCTGAGAAAAGATACAGCCAGCACTAAAGGGGGAACAGACACGCGCAGCCCGGCATCCCATAACACACCCCAGGACACTGGGAGATGGGGGATACCTTCACCCCAGAAGGTATAGACTAAGGAAGGGGGGACAGCCCCTGGCAGGGGAGGAGGGGAAACGCCAAGGGACCAACCACCCCGGGGAGTACCCGCGCTCCACACGCACCCTGGAAGGGGCATCTACTTGCCGACCCACGGGGGTTGGGGGTAATATTCCCAAGACTCCCACCTCACCACCGAAGTGGGTAGCTGACGGCCAGTGTAGCGCTGTGACATGGACATTAGAAGCCTGGTCATATGCGCTCCAGCGAGATGTTTAGCGCGCCTACCGCCTCAGTACAGGATGAGGCATGGCGCGGCCGACCCATCACGTAAAGGCCTGTGCGTGCTTGCTAGCCAGGGTGGGGTGACCACTGGATCTATGTTAAAGCGGTGGTTCCCCTAAAAATAAAATGTTAACATTGCCTTTCCCAAATAAATTACGATTAGAATCGGCCGGTTTTATTAAAAAAAAAAGGTCCGTACATACCGTTTGTTAGATTCGTTCCCACCGCCACTTCCGGGTACGATGCTGGCGGTGGGCATTCCTAATTGATGGACAGGCATCCGACCGACGCATACATCGCGTCACGAGATGCCGAAAGAAGCCGAACGTCGGTGCGCATGCGCCGTATAGAGCCGCACCGACGTTCGGCTTCTTTAGGCATCTCGTGACGCGATGTATGCGTCGGTTTAATAAAACCGGCCGATTCTAATCGTAATTTATTTGGGAAAGGCAATGTTAACATTTTATTTTTAGGGGAACCACCGCTTTAAGATCCCTTCATGAAAAAATCCCAGGAAAATAAAAAAAATACTTGTGGAAGTTCCCAGCCTGTCACTAGGCAAAAAAAAAAAAAAAAAAAAAAAAAAACTGAAGGCCTATAGCAGAGAGGGAGATGTATACCAGCTAGGACTGCATATAAACATAGCCAAGTTGTTTTTTTCTGCCTGTCCTACGCCTGTGAGGGGCAAGATAATCCTATGGTTCTGAATATAGAGCACCGTGTGTCAATAAATGAAAGAAAAGGGATCTTTTATGTAAAATTACAAAGGACTCTTGAAGCAGGATCTTGCAGTCTACCAAAGGACTACCTGACATATGAATTTAAAAACCTATGACATCTGAAGCCGACATGAAAATGTATATAAAAAAATAAATACAATTAAATTTAAAAGGACTGTGCTTGTAAAACGAAGAAGCTGCTGCTGTTTTTTTACATTGACCGTGCTTATTAGATTTACTACACAAATAAAATAGTCAACATTCACCCCAAAAGTACTATACTCACTTGTGAAAACATGTTAAGCGTTTTAAGGAGGCCAGTACATTATATACATCATCTTCATCAGCTTCATCTAGCTGTATAAAATTAAGTTATAAAATTAAAAGCACAGAAACAGAAAGTCTGACTGCAAAATACAAGACAAAGATTCCCTTATAGTCAGGGGCGGACTGACCATTCAAGCACTCGGGCACTGCCAGAGGGCCCCGTGCCACTAGGGGGCCCCATCAGGGTTGCCAGCCTCAAAAAAAAAAAAAAAAAAACAGGGACAGTATGTAAAAATCTCAGTTCTTTAAAAAAAATCCCAAGATTATAGCTGCCCCGCCTTTCCAGTACCATTTCAGTGTGTGTGTCTGTGTGTGTGTCTGCGTGTGTGTCTGCGTGTGTGTGTGTGTGTCTGCGTGTGTGTGTGTGTCTGCGTGTGTGTGTGTGTGTGTCTGCGTGTGTGTGTGTGTGTGTGTCTGCGTGTGTGTGTGTGTGTGTCTGCGTGTGTGTGTGTGTCTGCGTGTGTGTGTGTGTGTGTGTGTGTCTGCGTGTGTGTGTGTGTGTGTCTGTGTGTGTGTCTGCGTGTGTGTCTGCGTGTGTGTGTGTGTGTCTGCGTGTGTGCGTGTGTGTGTCTGCGTGTGTGCGTGTGTGTGTCTGCGTGTGTGCGTGTGTGTGTCTGCGTGTGTGTGTGTGTGTGTGTGTCTGCGTGTGTGTGTGTGTGTCTGTGTGTGTGTGTCTGCGTGTGTGTGTGTCTGCGTGTGTGCGTGCGTGTGTGTCTGCGTGTGTGTGTGTCTGCGTGTGTGTGTGTCTGCGTGTGTGTGTGTCTGCGTGTGTGTGTGTCTGCGTGTGTGTGTGTCTGCGTGTGTGTGTGTCTGCGTGTGTGTGTGTCTGCGTGTGTGTCTGCGTGCGTGTGTGTCTGCGTGCGTGTGTGTCTGCGTGCGTGTGTGTCTGCGTGCGTGTGTGTCTGCGTGCGTGTGTGTCTGCGTGCGTGTGTGTCTGCGTGCGTGTGTGTCTGCGTGCGTGTGTGTCTGCGTGCGTGTGTGTCTGCGTGCGTGTGTGTCTGCGTGCGTGTGTGTCTGCGTGCGTGTGTGTCTGCGTGCGTGTGTGTCTGCGTGCGTGTGTGTCTGCGTGTGTGTGTGTGTGTGTCTGCGTGTCTGCGTGTGCGTGTCTGCGTGTGCGTGTCTGCGTGTGCGTGTCTGCGTGTGCGTGTCTGCGTGTGCGTGTCTGCGTGTGCGTGTCTGCGTGTGCGTGTCTGCGTGTGCGTGTCTGCGTGTGCGTGTCTGCGTGTGTGTGTGTCTGCGTGTGTGTGTGTCTGCGTGTGTGTGTGTCTGCGTGTGTGTGTGTCTGCGTGTGTGTGTGTCTGCGTGTGTGTGTGTCTGCGTGTGTGTGTGTCTGCGTGTGTGTCTGCGTGTGTGTCTGCGTGTGTGTCTGCGTGTGTGTGTGTGTCTGCGTGTGTGTGTGTGTCTGCGTGTGTGTGTGTGTCTGCGTGTGTGTGTGTGTCTGCGTGTGTGTGTGTGTCTGCGTGTGTGTGTGTCTGCGTGTGTGTGTGTCTGCGTGTGTGTGTGTCTGCGTGTGTGTGTGTGTCTGCGTGTGTGTGTGTGTCTGCGTGTGTGTGTGTGTCTGCGTGTGTGTGTGTGTCTGCGTGTGTGTGTGTGTCTGCGTGTGTGCGTGCGTGTGTGTGTCTGCGTGTGTGTGTGTCTGCGTGTGTGCGTGCGTGTGTGTGTCTGCGTGTGTGCGTGTCTGCGTGTGTCTGCGTGTGTGCGCGTGTCTGCGTGCGTGCGCGTGTCTGCGTGCGTGCGCGTGTCTGCGTGCGTGCGCGTGTCTGCGTGCGTGCGCGTGTCTGCGTGCGTGCGCGTGTCTGCGTGCGTGCGCGTGTCTGCGTGCGTGCGCGTGTCTGCGTGCGTGCGCGTGTCTGCGTGCGTGCGCGTGTCTGCGTGCGTGCGCGTGTCTGCGTGCGTGCGCGTGTCTGCGTGCGTGCGCGTGTCTGCGTGCGTGCGCGTGTCTGCGTGCGTGCGCGTGTCTGCGTGCGTGCGCGTGTCTGCGTGTCTGTGCGCGTGTCTGTGTGCGCGTGTCTGTGTGTGCGCGTGTCTGTGCGTGCGTGTGTGTGTGCGTGCGTGTGTGTGCGTGCGTGTGTGTGCGTGCGTGCGTGCGTGCGCGTCTGTGTGTCTGTGCGCGTCTGTGTGTCTGTGCGCGTCTGTGTGTCTGTGCGCGTCTGTGTGTCTGTGCGCGTCTGTGTGTCTGTGCGCGTCTGTGTGTCTGTGCGCGTCTGTGTGTCTGTGCGCGTCTGTGTGTGCGTGCGCGTCTGTGTGCGTGCGCGTGTCTGTGTGCGTGCGCGTGTCTGTGTGTGCGCACTGTGTGGCCCCATAATCTCCTATAGCCCGGGGGCCCTATGAGTTGTCAGTCCGCCTCTGCTTATAGTATTTGAAATATAACATTTTGTTTGTAATTTCCTTTAAAATTATTGCACTCCAGCTACACAAACAGTAAAAGCAAGATAGATACACATCTAACCAAAAGGGCTCTTTTTAAAAAGATGAATTAAAATCTATGTCAGATGATCAAATATCTGTGTGATATTAGATCAAAAACAAAAAAGAATAAAAAGATTATTGTACTTGCTGTAAAATCCATTCATGCAGGCCACTGAGGCACAAATAAATTCAGAAACGGCTTGGGTTATGCTGCCACCTATAAGAGGTTGGGACACTGGCAAACCGAAAAATTGGAAGCCAGCCCTCCGTATCACAGAGGAATAACCTGATGCTCAAGACCAAAGTAGCAGAGACCATGAAACACACATCACTGCAAGAGCATAGATGTGAGCAGGAAATTACACATCAGGCCCAGGATGCAGAGGCGTTGCTAGGGGGGTGCGGTCCGCACCCGGGTGACACCCACTAGAGGGGTGACACCATCCAGATTTAAAAAAAAAAAAAAAAAAAATGTAAGTTTTTTTTTTAGCTGACATGTGGGGGAGGGGGGGGGGCGGCTCCCCCCCCGCGACTGCAGAGATGAGCGCCGCGGAATCGGAGCGCCGCGGTACAAGAGGAGGGGGGGTTGCGGGGTGACACCGCAGCACCATCCATCCCCTCCTCTCACAGCCACTGGTTAGCGGTGCTCGGCAGTCGGCACACAGGCATAGCCCCCTCCTCTCTGTTTGTGTGTACAGAGAGGGAGGGGCCGAGGGGACCTTCTGTCCATGTGCCGTGTTGCTGCCTGCGATGATCTGAGGTACTGAATGGGGAGTGGGGGTGTCTGCACTGAAGGGGGTCTGTGTAACATGCAGGGGTCCAGAGGTGCAGGTGGCTGTGTAATGTAAAAGGGTCCAGAGGTGCAGGGGGCTATGATATGTAAAGGGGGCCAGTGATGCAGGGTGCTGTGTAATGTAAAGGGGGCCAGTGATGCAGGGTGCTGTGTAATGTAAAGGGGTGCAGTGATGCAGGGTGCTGTGTAATGTAAAGGGGTGCAGAGGGCTGTGTAGTGTAAAAGGGTCCAGAGGTGCAGGGGGCTATGTGATGTAAAGGGGTGCAGAGGTGCAGGCGGCTGTGTAATGTAAAAGGGGTGCAGTGATGCAGGGTGCTGTGTAATGTAAAGGGGTCCAGAGGTGCAGGGGGCTATGTGATGTAAAGGGGTCCAGTGGTGCAGGGGGCTATGTGATGTAAAAAGGGTCCAGAGGTGCAGGGGCTAAGATGTAAAGGGGTCCAGTGATGAAGGGTGCTGTGTAATGTAAAGGGGTGCAGTGATGCAGGGTACTGTGTAATTTTAAAGGGGTCCAGTGATGCAGGGTGCTGTGTAATTTTAAAGGGGTCCAGTGATGCAGGGTGCTGTGTAATATTAAAGGGGTCCAGTGATGCAGGGTGCTGTGTAATATTAAAGGGGTCCAGTGATGCAGGGTACTGTGTAATTTTCCAAGTCCAAAATGAACTATATTGCAACTTGAGGTCATTATGTAATGACCATAATAAGAGACTGAATACAGGAGGCATCCTGTACAACAAATAGGGGTAGTTTTTTGAGAACACAAGTTCAGCCGAACAACGGTCAAATGCTTAACCTATTTTTAGAGATTTGTATAGGTACAGAAACATAGTCAAAAGATAGAACTGGATAGTAGGATTTAATCCTTATAAATCTTCATTTTGAGATCGCCAAATCACTCATGTGGGTTTCATTTTCCCCTCCTGCTATGGCGGTTGTCATATCGCCTGTCCTTTAGAGGTTCCGGCTCAGCAGATTCTCCGTTTGCGGGCAGAAGTCGCCATTTTTTCAAAAGTTCCTTCCTTTTTTCTAGAGAGGTGATTACATGAGATTCATTGTGTAGCTCAAGCAGCAACTTAGCAGGAAAACCCCATTTATAAATAATCTTGTGATTGCGTAGAATTTTTGTAATGGGGACTAGGTTGTGCCTTGCTGCCAAGGTGGCTTGCGATAGGTCTGCGTATAATGCTATTCCTGCAAATTGCCCCGGCAGCGCAGGATGTTGCCTGGCGAACCGCATCAGCTGGTCTTTTATATGGTAAAAATGTATCCTGGCAATGGTGTCTCTGGGGATTTGGTCTGGCAGGAACGACGGTTTAGGCAGTCTATGTGCTCTGTCTATGATTAGATCTGCGGGTTCCAATGAGGGAATTGCTGCTAGCATCAATTTTTGAAGGTATTCCGTGAGCTCGGCTGGTTTTACTGATTCAGGAATCCCTCTGAATTTAATATTATTCCTGCGGGCCCTGTCTTCCATGTCCGCCATTTTGAGGCGCATGGTTTTAATTTCGTCCTCGACATCAAAATGAGCGTCTACTAGCTCATTATGGGCCATGGTGAATTCCTCCATTTTTTTTTCCACATATTCCACTCTGCCTTTCATAGCTGATATGTCCGATTTTGTGTTATGCATAAAAGCAGCCATATCCTGCTGGAGTGCACCCCGCAGGGTTAGTAGCATTTCCTTCATAGTTGTGTCTATGATGGGTTGGCCAGAGGTAGGGAATGCATCTAATTGCTGGCTGTGTGATGCTGTCTCTTCCATACATTCACCCTCCCCGCTCAAGTCATCCTGCCATTCTCCTTCTCCCCCTACCCTCCGTTTCTGCTTAAGAGGGCTGCCTGATGGTGTAGCGGGGAGTGGAGTGATCTGGGGGGTTGACTCACCCGTAGATTCTGTAGCATTGTGGTTTGTTTCGGCCGGAGGAAGCAGTGCTCCGTTTTCGCTGCGGGCGCCATCTTGGATCACGCGGCCAGCCGCTGGAGGAAAAAAGTCTGTCAGTTTCCTCGGTCCATCTCTCTTTCTCTTCGCCATTAGTATTTCTGTACTCCTCGGGAGTTCCCCCGTCCGAGGGTGCCAATTTGGAGTAGGTAAAGTCGCTCTTTAGCCGCTCTGATTCGACCGTTGCTGCAGAGCTCCTAGCTCACGCTGCCATCTGCTCTGGCCGCCGGCTCCGCCCCCCGGGTACTGTGTAATTTTAAAGGGGTCCAGTGATGCAGGGGGCTGTGTAATGTAAAGGGGTCCAGTGATGCAGGGGGCTGTGTAATGTAAAGGGGTCCAGTGATGCAGGGTGCTGTGTAATGTAAAGGGGCCCAGAGGTGCAGGGTGCTGTGTAATGTAAAAGGGTCCAGAGGTGCAGGGGGCTATGAGATGTAAAGGGGTCCAGTGATGCAGGGTGCTGTGTAATGTAAAGGGGTGCAGTGATGCAGGGTACTGTGTAATTTTAAAGGGGTCCAGTGACGCAGGGGGCTGTGTAATGTAAAGGGGTCCAGTGATGCAGGGTGCTGTGCAATGTAAAGTGGTCCAGAGGTGCAGTTGTGGAGAGGGGTACACACTAGTAACAAAGATATATTGAAGGATGCAGAGGTATGCAGGGTGTTTTTACATTTTAACGTGGGGGGGGGGTGCCAGATATTGTTTCCCCCCCCCCCCCCCCCGGCTCTAGGTACGCCCCCTGGCCTATAGGCTCCTGAGATGTGAATTCCGGTTCTGGAAAAAGAGAGGTGGGGGGAGGGGACAAAGAAAAATGGAGAGAAAGAAGAAGGGACAGAACGAACAAGATAGATGCATAGGGAGAGAGAGAAAAGGGGAAGAAAGGAGAACAGAGTGCAAACAGTAGGGTAAAAAATATTTGAAAAATGTTATTGGGGGGGTGTGTGTGACACCATATTTTACCGCGCCAGGTGACACCAACCCTAGTGACGCCAGGATGTCAACCAGTGGTTCACTTACATTTTGTAACAGTTCCTCCACAGAATGCGAGAACCTGTCTGCCAGCTCATCAATCAGCTGACTGTGTGCTACGTCCACTCGGTTCTGAATTGTGTACTCTTCGCTGCATAGTATGTTGAAGGTTTTACTACATGCTTCTAATACATCGGCCTCTGTGTGTTTTTCCACCACAAACTTAATCTGCTTTAGCAAACTGTCCAGGTGCTGTAAAAAAAAAAAAAAAATATGAAGAAGTGTTCATTACCAAAAAGAAAAATGTAAGGGCCTCATTTACACAGACACCATGAAATGTACGACATGAAATGGCCATTTGCCTGTGTACCTCTATAATGGCACAAGGGCTGCACAGACTATCCTAATTTGACAGGCATGGGGGTGAGCAAATAGCCAATTCACAGTGTATGGGCCTGTGAATTAAGCCTTAAAGATGATGATCTGCCAATTAATATTTTTATTGTTTAACTCAACATGACACTAAGTGCATATAAAATACTAGGTCCTGCTTAAATGAAAGATGATCTAACACTACACATTTGTATTGCTTCTTTTTCCATTGTAGAACAGATATAAGGGGATCTTTTTGTTTTGTTTTACACCAGTATATTATACTGATAAGCAGGGAACACATTTGTACATATTTTTTGGAGTGCCTTTTCATTTCTTGGTGCTTATAGCTGGATTTGAGAGGTCTACAAACGATACTTCCAGTATAATATTTTGTCAAATAGGCTAGCCCAGCTGCTACCAGGAATTTTTTACATCCATCAGGTAGGGTTTCTGACTAATAGACAAGCCGATTATAACATTTACTGTATCATTATCCTGATCAACATACTAGTGAGCAAACCCTAAACTTAACTTTAGATGCAGAAAGGGTGTTTAATCACCATTTTTATGGCCATAACATGACTACTCAACTCCATCAACTTCCATTAATTTAAGGAGATTCTAAAGAATGTGGTCAAAAACATGACAGCGGAATTAACCATTACCGCGCTACCTTAAAAAAATGTTGGACTACTTTATATAACCATCATATTGATTACAAATATCAGGCCATAAAATAAAATCTAATTTCTAAGAAACAAAACCGACAATAAACCTAAAATTGAACCAATAAAAAACTGAATTGAAATAAATTTAAAATGACATGATCTGACCTATGCAGTTCTACCACTTTGGCCGATAAACCAAAAGTATTTTTATACGCTTTAAATATTTACCAAATTGCAGGAACAGGATAACAAAACATACATTTCACCAGGGTTTCTCTAGCATAAGCCAAGCTACTACGTAAATATTTTTGGTGGGGGTAAACATACCTTTTCCATTCGTCCTGTGCTATAAAGCTCTAGATCAAAATACTGAGGAATTTGTAAAAGGTTTGCCACTTTCTCTGCATCAGCAGAATACTGAAAGAAATACAAATACAAATTAAGTCAGAAAATTACAAACATTTCTACTATAACAGGATTGCTGTATAACGAAACATGTCCTTCCAATAAAAATAAGCTGCTTGCATATATTGTCTGCATGCAACAGCACATGTCAACTTCACTAAAGTAATAGCTTAAAATTATAACAGATGCAACAGAGTAACATATTTGTTTTTTATGTAGGCCTTATTCAAACACAACTGTACCACATCCAGGCTGCCTTTTGTTTTGGCATTGCCTAAGTTTGGAGCCGTGCAGCCACTCCTGCAAAGATGTAAAATTTTGACAGGCGGTTGCGTCTGTGCAGCCATCGTGTCTGCATCAACTTCTATAGCCTGCCTGAATGTAGTTTAGGGCAGATGCCAAAACAAAGACAGCCTGCATGCAGTACGGGTGCCATAACCTGTCTGAATGAGACTGTAGCATCATTTCACTTCTAGAGACCTTGCCATAAAGCTCTATCCATGACATGGCTATTCTGAAGGTTTATCCTTGTTGATTTATTTCATATTACAGAGAACAAAGGAGTGAGGAAGAAGTGGGTGAATAAATCTACCCATAAATGAACCATTAAAAAAAAAAAAAAAAAAAGAAGAATTTCAAAGCACCCAGGATAGGCCATTATCTTAGAAGTCTGGCCTATAAACAGCATGGACAGGCAAGCGTCTGCAGAAAGCAACAGGGTATATAAGTGCCTGGTAAATGTATTGAAGAACCTCAAGTAACGGTCAACAAAAAAGCTGAAGCACCCGCCACCAATCCGGGTTGTTGTTCGTACTGTTATTAGGCTTTGATGTTTTCCGGGGGCATTTCATCCAATTCTAAATAAAGGTCATTTTTTTTTTTTTTTTAACCTGGCTTCAGTCTAATGGAACGTAAAATCTCCCTGAAAAGCTTGTTTGATTTATGAAATACACCTTTGGGCAGAGAAGAAGTTATTTTAATAAGGCCCCACTGCCATCAAAAACTAGCTAAAATTACCAAATTCAGATTTTACTTCCATTAAAGGACTTTTATACAAAAACATTTGACCTTAACTAAAATCCCATACAG
This sequence comes from Rana temporaria, assembly GCF_905171775.1. NCBI lineage: Eukaryota > Metazoa > Chordata > Amphibia > Anura > Ranidae > Rana > Rana temporaria. The sequence goes on from NC_053492.1 coordinate 104,155,492, forward strand.
GACCACAAAATCTGCAGGAGAGAACGGAGTGAAGAAACCAGTCTTGAAATGCAACAGGTTAAAGTCTGAGGCTTTGAAAATATTTGAAAATACATTTTCTTCAACATTAAAGGTCCAATGGCAAAGTCAGAAACACTTTGAATCTTCAGGACATCACCCTCTTGGTCTCCATGTTCACAGGGCCAGAAAAGTGACAATTGTAAAGCGAATAAAACAAAGGTTTTCAGAGACAGGCTAATGTCACACGGTTGGAAATTCCAACAACAAAACCATGGATTTTTTGTCAGACGAAAGTACCAGTTACACTTACCGGTAGCTGGATTTCTGGGAAGTCTTACAGGACGGCACCCTGAGAGATGACTGGCTTCATCTGACAGTAAACACAATCAAAGAGAGGTTAAAAACCCTGCCCCTCCCTCCTCAGTTTGAGATAAAGTATGAACCCACCAGTGCACAGGAAAAAAACACAAAAATACAAACCAATAATGTATCACAAGGGTGGGAAGTAGGCCTGCCGTCCTGTAAGACTTCCCAGAAATCCAGCTACCGGTAAGTGTAACTGCTACTTTCTCAAGTCGTCTTCCAGGACGGCACCCTGAGAGAGAAGCAAGTAGCTTCAGGCCTACCTTAGGGCGGGACTACTGCTTGCAGGACCTTTCTACCAAATCCTGAGGTGACAGTAGTGCAACTCTATAGTGTCTTAGGAACGTGTTTTGGCTTGACCACGTCGGCGCTCTGCAGATCTGCTCCACCGAAGCTCCGGCCCTTTCTGCCCAGGAGGTTGCCAGTGACCGCGTGGAGTGTGCTTTAACTTTTGGAACTGCCTTACCGGCTTGAATATAGGCTAGGGAAATCGTCTGCCTTATCCACCTAGAAATGGAGGCAGGGGAGGCATGATGGCCTCTTTTCTGGCCCGAAAAATTAACTAATAGATGGGTAGAGCGTCTAAACTCACTAACCCTCTCTAAATAAACTAATAGACAATGTCTAACATCCAGACAATGAAAGGAAGATTCCTTCTCATTCTGGGGATTTGAACAAAAAGAAGGGAGAACTATCTCCTGTGACCTGTGAAACTTGGTCACTACTTTAGGAAGGTACAGGGGGTCCTGACTTAGAACAACCCTGTCCTCAAATAAACGAAAAAATGGCTCTTTAATGGAGAGCGCCTGCATATCACCTATCCTCTTGGCAGACGTGACCGCCAAAAGGAAGGAAAACTTAAAGGTGAGTAACCTAACAGGGATACTGCCAATTGGCTCAAACGGAGCCTTGGTTAACTGATCCAAAACAATCGAAAAATCCCAGGGCAGAACCCTAGAAATCCGTACTGGGGACATCCTATCTCTGGCTGTTAGGAACCTTTTAACTAGGGGATCCAGGGATAGGCGTCTAACTAAAAAATAAGACAAGATCGCCACCTGAACTCTCAAGAGTCCTAGTGGCTAGCCCCTGGTCCACACCGTCTTGGAGAAAATCTAGGATGACCGAAGTCTCCTGCTGGGATACTTGTCTCGCCAAGCTCCAGCGAGAAAATACGCCCCAGATCTTGGCATAAATACGCCTAGTGAGTTCCTTCCTACTGGCCAGAAGCGTGTCAATTACCCTCTCGGAGCAGCCCTTTTCCCTCAGGCTCCGCCTCTCAAGCACCAGGCCATCAGCTTGAAGAAGCCGGGGGCTGGGTGATCGGGCGGACCTTCTTCGGCAGGGTCCGGTCTAACAGGGAGAAGCCACCGACCCGCGCTCTAGAGCAGGAAACCAGGTCCTCTTGGGCCACCAGGGTGCAACCAGAATTAGTCTGCCTACTGCTAGACTTAACCTCTGCAGGATTCTCGGAATTGGGTTCAGAGGAGGAAAAGCATAGGCCAGGTGAAACTTCCATACCTGGGCCAATGCGTCCACCCCCTACGGCCCGTGTTCTCGGGAGAGGGAGAAGAATCTCTTCACCTTCCTGTTCGCCCTGCGGGCGAAGAGATCCACCTCTGGGCTGCCAAAGTGCTGACAGATCAGGCTGAAGACCTCTGGATTCAGTTCCCAAGTAGTCTGCCTCCAAGTTGAGGGCCCCCTTTAAGTGGACTGCCGACAGAGAGGGAATTCTCATTTCTGCCCAGCCCAGGATCTCTAGAGACAGCTCCAGAAGGGTGTGGGATCTGGTGCCTCCCTGATGGCTGAGGAAGGCCACCGTGGTCGCATTGTCGGAAAGAATCTGGACCTCCCGGCCCAGAACTCTTTCCTCGAACGCCTTTAGGGTTTCTCCAACCGCTAATAGCTTGCAGTAGTTTGAAGAGGCCCCCCTCTGACGCTTGCTCCAGGAACCCTGGGCACGGAGCTCATCCAAGTGAGCCCCCCCCCCAGGCGCTGGCATCTGTGGTGATCCTGACGGGTTCGATCTGACTCCACGAAAGACCTATCCGCAGGTTCTGTGGAAGAAGCCACCAGTCTGTGCTTCACTGGATCTGGGACACTGACCCCGACATCTAGGGATTCTCCAGGAAGAATTGGAGGGGCCTGGAGTGGAGCTGCGCCCACGGGACCGCTGGGATACAAGAGGTCATTAAGCCCAGCGGCCTCATGATGTCCCTAAAAGAGGACTCTGCTCTCCCCACCGCCGACCTGACCGCTGCCATGAGACCCCGGATCTTGTCCTCGGGCAAAAAGAGCTTCCTTTCCAGGGAGTCTATCAGAAACCCTAGATAAAGCTTCCTCTGTTTCGGAAGGAGCGAGGATTTTTCTTTGTTGATAATCCAACCCAGGAATTCCAAAGTAGTCATGACAGTGGCCAGGTCCGCAAGAAGGAGATCCCAACTCTGGTTGTATAGTAACAGATCGTCAAGATAAGGGACTAGAGCTATCCCTTGCAGGTGCAGGAAAGCGATTGCCTCTGCCAGGACCTTTGTAAAGACCCTTGGACTGGAGGCCAGTCTGAAAGGGAGGGCAGCAAATTGCAAATGTTGTACTCCTTGGGCGGACGCGATAGCAAACCTGAGGGACCTCCGATGACCCGGAAAAATTGGAACGTGGAGATAAGCGTCCCATAAAACGATGGTCACCATGAATACCTCCCTCAGCAGAAGCCTCCTGAGGCTGTAAACACGCTCCATACGAAACCTCTTGTGGAGGAGAGAGGTATTCAGGGGTCTCAGATTGATAATCAGCCTGACGGCTTTGGGACCACAAAGATATGGGAGTAAACCCCCAAACCTCTTTGGTCCACAGGGACTGGAACTATGACCCCCTGCTGTGCAAGCTCTGCAGAAGGCCTGCTGACTTGAGGAGGTCCTTGGGCAAATGAGTCAGAACAAATTTCGGAGGGGGAAACTGACGGAATTCTAGCTTGTAACCCCCCCTTACAATCTGAAGAACATGGGGGCTCCGAGTAATGCTCTCCCACCTGGGAAGGAAATGGGAGAGTCTTCCGACTTTCCCGTCATTTGGAATCCTTATCGATGGGTTTAGTGTTGGAAAAAAAGGGACGCCCCCTTTTGGTTACTCCTTCCCAACTCCCTAGCGCCTATTGTTGGGGGGCCTTCTCTCTGAAGGACGGTTCCTACCCCCAAGTCCACCCTGGGGGCCTTTGAAAAGCTCTTTTCCTGTTCTGTCTAGGCTTGGTAAGGAAACGCATACCCTTTTATGAGGACCTAGTCAGAGCCTGATCCAGGCCCTGTACCAAAAAGGAGGGAGCTCTCGCAGGGAAGACCACAAAGGCGGGTCTTAGATGCAAGATCACCGTTCCACGTCTTGACCCACACTGCTCTCCTAGCAGAGTTGATGAGGTCTCCCGTTTTAGCAGTAGAACGCACAGACTCTACCGCGGCGTCAGCCAAATAAGCCACTGGACTATGATCTGAAGGGAGTCCAGAATCTCTTTAAACTTAGGAACATGGGAGACATGTTCCATCAACTTGGAGATCCAAGAATCCGCGTTCCTTGCTACGCAGGCTGAAGCCAATGCGGGGCTCAAGACTGCCGCATTAGCCTCCCAGGCCCTACGCAAGGTAGTCTCAGCCCGCCGATCCATAGAATCTTTTAAGTTACCCGCATCCTCAAAGGAGAGGTCAGACTGCTTGGAGACCTGCGTGAGGGGGGCGTCTAATCTAGGTACTTTAAAGAATTTATTCTCTACCTCTTCTTTAAAGGGCCATCAACGCTTCCAAGTTTTGTACCTTAGAAGCTTTTTCTCTGGTTCAGCCTACTCCCTAAGGATGATGTCCTTAAGGGACTGGTGTACAGGAATAGCCCTTGGCTGAGACTTCACAATCTATCCTGTGTAGATACCTGTTCTGCCGGCTGCAGAAACTCCTCGGAGGCATAAATTGTCCCAAGGAGGCCCTCCATCTCATCAGCTGAAAAGATATATCTGCCTGACCTGGCATCCTCCGCCTGACTATCCGCAAGGCCCTCATCCCAAGGGGGGTGTTCTGAATCCTCCGAGTCTGATAACAGGGACCCCAGAGATCCATGGCGGATTCTACTAAACCAGGAAGAGGAGGAGCTTTCCTGAGAGGAGGGCCCTGCAGTGGGGGGTTCAGGCTCCTTGTTCTTAAGGTATGTTTGAAACTCCCTAAGCGTAGAAAGCATCTAAGATTGAACCTCGAGAAAGTCCTTCATAACTTAAGAGGTTTCTTTCCCAGCTAACTTCTGAATGCACTTAGTGCAGAAGGGTTTAGAGTGATCTGAGGGCAGTTTACTGTTGCAATAGCCACATCTCTTAAAACGGCTAGTGTCTTTGGAGGAACGAATAGCTGTCCCCTGGGCAATGACATCCTCTCCTGTGAAAGAAGGTATGGACAGGACACACATAAATACTGTGTGAAAACAGGAAAAAGGGTTCAGGGTCCCAAAACACCATAGACCCTGCTCAGCAGGCACACTCACCCCCTGTGGTCTCCTCTGCAGCCGTGGCCATGAGCGGATGGTCCTCGCGCTCCATCGCTAGGGAGGACAATTCGGGCGCCTCTCTCTCCAGGCTGCTGTAACCCTCCGGTGCTGAGAATGAGGCCTCTCTGGACGCCAATGGTGGCCGCCATCTTGGCGGAGCCGGGCCGGAAGTGAACGCGCGCGACGTCATCGTCCTGCGCCGGCCGGATCGCCAGAAAAATGGCGCTGCCACGGAGGAGAGCCGAGAAGAGCACTTCCCCGACCTGTCGGAGCCCAGAGAGGATTCTCCACCCGCCGAGGAGACACCGGAGCGGAGCCCATCCACATACCTCCAAGGTAGGGGTGAGGGCCAGGGAGAGAGAGGAAAACTGGCCCCTGGAGCCCTAGGGTAGCCACTAGCCTAGGGACCTCCAGCACTCAGGGGGGTTCTTCAGCTCACTCAGTGAGGCCCCCCTGAGTAGATAGGGACCCCCTAAGAAGGCATAAATGCTGCTGGACCCAGAGGCTACCCAGTGCCTGCGGTCCAGCTCCCAGGGGGGACCACCAGCCCCAGGCCTTAGGTCTGAAAAACAAAAAAAACGTTTTGCTGTGGGGAAACACAATCAAGAACTGAGGAGCACGGGAAGGGGCGGGGTTTTTAACCTCTTTTTTTTATTGTTTCCTGTCAGGTGAAGCCAGTCATCTCTCAGGGTGCCGTCCTGGAAGACGACTTGAGAAATGTTAGCTCAAACTTGTGATGCATACACACGGTCACACAAATGTCGGAGATTTCGATCATCAAGAAGGCGGTCACGTACAACACTACGACGAGCCGAGAAAAATTAAGTTCAATGATTCCGAGCATGCGTAGGATTTTTGTGTCGGAATTGCATACAGATGATCGGAATTACAGACAAGAACTTTTGTTGTCGGAAAATTTGAGAACCAGCTCTCAAATTTTTGTCGTCGGAAATTCCAACAGCAAATGTCCGATGAAGCCTACACACAGTAAGAATTTCCGATAAAAAGGTCACATTGAAACTTTGTTGTCGGAATTTCCGATAGTGTGTACATGGCATAATAGACATGGTAATGGAAACGTATGGGCTGCCATTGCTGACTTCTGCAGAAAATGTTAATAGTCTGGCTGCCATGCAGATGTTTTGAGCTTTAATACTTTCTTTATAACTCCAAAGTAGTAAGCATGACAGGTGGTCTGACTGTCTGCAAGCTTCTTGCTTCTAATGTTATAAAGAGCCAAGACTCTATTTTTAGTTTAGAGTGGAGAGAAATTAGAACACATGTCCATTTTTTATTTAATTTTTTTGCCGTTTGCATCCCCGTTAAAGAGATTCACCCTCCCCAATTTACTCCTGTTTACCAAAATCATTAAAAGTGAAAGTAAAAGAAAATCCCAAATTTTCAGTTGTCCCCAGAAAAGCAATAAAAGGGAAATCTTCCATTGGGGGCACTAGTTCTGATGACCAGAGGGTCCCCAAGAGATTTTTTTAATTTGCAAAGATTTTCTCTCACTTCCTGTTTGGTTATGGGACAGGAAGTAAAGGAAAATCTCCGTGATGGGACACAGATGGCAAAAAAATAAAAAAAAATTGACAGGATTTATAACCCTTCCTTGCTTTATCCAAAATGGAAATAAAGTTTTGCCTGTAGTACTACTTTAAAGATGCTCAATTTAAAATAAATAAAAAGGGTCTATAAAACACGGAGACTCTGCTCCTAAACTGAAGAATGTTCCTCTTAAAGCAAAGCTCCACCCAAAAGGAGAAGCGCCGCTTATCTGCCTCTTCACGCCCCCCCCTCCGTTGCCACATTTGGCACCTTTCAGGGGGGAACAGTTACCTGTCTTTGACAGGTAGCAGTCCCCCCCCTTTCGGGAGACCTGGCTGCGGTGAGGTCCCCAGGAAGTTTGGCATTCCCCTCTTTCCCTCACCGCCAGGCCATTCAGAAAGCACAGCATGCTTTGCGCAGTAGAGAACCGGCATTGTAGCCGCAAGGCTGACTTTTTTGTGAGGGGGCTGGACCTCCTCTTAAGTAGTTTAATGTAGTAACGGCTGTTGTCTGTCCAACCATCTGTAGGAAAAAAAAAAAAAAAAAAAACTTGCAGAGGAGCACTGAATACAAATCTCAACAACTAAATTAGAAGAAATTTGTGTTTAATATCCATTTCAGCTTTGCAGCTTCTTTTATCAGTTCCAATAGCATCAATAGTCTTGTCTGTAATAAGGCTTTGGATGGATGTACTGAGAAACCCTCTTGATGCAGAAGAGCAGCTATTGTGCTCAGGATTTTTGTAAGATCCCTTAGCTAAACAGAAGTGCCTGATGCTGTAAAAAATTGGTCTTTTAAGGATACTTTACAATGAATTAGGTCAAATTTAAAGAGTTTTGTGGTTTCCATACTTAGTAAAGTGTCATCCACAAAAGCACTCCGTGTTTTAAATTGAAGGCCAACTGACTGCCTTCCAAGCTTTTAATTTTAGAATACACTACTTAGCAAAGAATGGTTACACTTTATGTCATAACCTGCATGAATTTTATAAGTCTTGATTTAAGCCTCATCCACCATGATTGTTTTTACAGCTTCTTGGAGGGACATCTAACGTTTTTTCCTGCCTCCATGTTAGCCTACGTGTCCACGCACACAGGCTTTTAACAGCGTTTAGTTGCAGGACTTTTTAGAGGCAGGGTGAAAAAAAAAAAAACATTGCCAGTGCATCCAGGAGCAGCAGAGTTTGGGCAAAAAAAATGCTTGATGCTGCTAAACGCACCTAAAAGTGTCAAGCATTTTTTTTCTGCCAAAACAATTTGAATAACCCAGCAATGCAATATTGATAAACTATATAATACTGGATGCAATGTACAGGAGCACTTTTTTATGCATCAGTGGGTCACTGATGATCTATACAGGATCATAAAAGTGAGAATTGCACTTCTTTGCACAGTAGCCCTTTTTTTATTAATTATCATCATTGCTTATGCTTTTATATACACATCTTTTATATATTTATTTTTTATATTTACTATAAGTGTTCATTTATTGCACTATTGTCACTTTTCACTGTTGGGAAAGAAGTTTTTTCACTATTCGAGGTTTCTATATGTTTCTTTTTACACAGGTATAGTATGACTTCTGAAAGCGCAGCGTATATATTTATTTAGCTGCTAAAGTATTGTATGTCATAAAAAATTGCAACAACCACCATTTTATTTTCCAGGGCCTACGCTTTAAGAAAAATATATAATTTTTGGGTGTTCTAAGTACGTATGTGAAACATGTTAATATTGACCAGGATGGCAAGTCGGTATAGAGGATCTTCAACCTAGATGCAGACTTATACACAAAAAAGACACAAACTCCTGCGCACGGGTGGATTGTTTCGACTGTTAGTCAATATTCCACATGGGAATTTGCACAAAAATCAAAACTGGTAACAGAAGCCTTGCAGCCCTTCAGGGATGGGGAACATCCTAGCAGAGAACAAAGAGAAAAGAAAGAAAGGCGCACCAGCCTCGTGTATTACCGTTTCACAGTTTAATAAATAAATGAGAAAACATAAAACTACTCACAAACGAGATAGTGTAAAAGGCTTGTCCTGACTGCTGAGCTCTGATGAAGAGGCCTCTGTAGCCTTGAAACGCGTCAGCCGGCAGTGACACACCTCTTTTCCCCCTCATCCGGGATTGCGGCTCGAGGTGTATTCATTACCATACCGTTGTTACCGTGATACAAAAGGCTAAGTTTAAAGTGGAACGCCACTGCCACCCCACCCCAGTCCTCGTGTATAACGCGCACCCAAACTTTGATTTGTTTGGGTATAAAATTTTGCGCGTTATACTCGAATACGGTAGTTTTATGTTTTCTCATTTATTAAACTGTCAAACGGTAATACACGAGGCTATTGCGCCTTTCTTTCTTTTCTCTTTGTAGATGCAGAGTTAATTTAAGGACACTTAACTGTCAAGGGATTTAGCGCTGTCCTCAGCCAGGCCATTTCTTTGGGTCCCCAGCACCGGCATAAATACTGCGGGAAGCTGGCTGTGACTTATTGTAGTTTCACAGCCAGCTTTCCACTGCGCATGCATGAGCCTCGCATCGCTTTGTAAATGGTCCTGCAGCCTTTTGGGACCTGTGACAAGTCCCAGAAGGCATTCCACTCCGATCACCATAGATGTACGATGGGTTGTTTTGAAGGGCTTTTACAGTTTGTTTAGAAAACACAATTATTTTAGCATGCATAGTCTAGGTACCAGTTCTCTTTAAAGATTAACTTTGGGATAGGCAAATATTGCCTAAATACAAGAGCCATAATGAGGCTCTAAGGCATATCCTACTTGCCAATCATGTCATACTTTTATCACAGGTATTCTGCTTGAAGCAGCCAGCTAAGAAATGCACCAAATTACAGCTGTCTTCTTGATACCCTTATGTAACCAAACATGTTGAAAAGTACAGATTTAAGTCCACGTTTTAAAGGGGGGGGGGGGCGTTCCCCCCCTATATCAACGAACTGAAGTGTTCTATTGTACATTGCATTTTTTATTTTTATTTGAGCTACTTATAGAACATTGTCAATTTATGCAGAGCTTTACATATATATTGTACATTTACATCGGTCCCTGCTCTCAGAGAGCTTACAATCCCTAACTCACATTCATACATATGAATATATGTACATGTGATTTATTTATTTATTTTTTTATTGAATTTGCAAAGATTTCAAACAAACTTCTTTCACATTGTCATTATGGGGTCTTGTGTGTAGCATTTTAATAGGGGTGCAACGGATCAAAAAACTCACGGTTCGGATCGTTCCTCGGATCAGGAGTCACGGATCGGATCATTTTTCGGATCAGCAAAAAAAAAATTTGCAGCCTCCCTGTGCCCCAAATTGCCACCTCACTGTGCCCCAAATTGCCGCCTCACTGTGCCCCAAATTGCCGCCTCACTGTGCCCCAAATTGCCGCCAGCAGGGCTGGATTTCCTTTCCCTGCCACCCCAAGGCCAGGTTTTGCAATGCACCCCCTCCCCACCAACCGAACCACCCCCCGGAGAATAGCAGTTGGATGGCAGGGGCGGCACGGTTAGTTCAAATATTTTTTGTTTCTTCTTTTTTTTTTTTATTACATTATCACTTTTTTTTTTTTTTGTAGCTTGTCGTTTTTACTTTAATTTTTGTATAATTTTCTTATTTTTAATATTTTTCTTCTTCTTTACTTTTTAATTACTTATTTTTTTATTAATTGAATTATTTCTTATTTTTTTTTACATTTAACTTTATTGCTATTACACAAGAGAAAACAATTCCCTGTGTCATAGCAATTGAAGGTGACAGGTTCTCTTTGTTAACCCTGTCAGCTCCAAAAACAGTCCTCACAGTTGAGATGGGAAGAGCATAGCTCACCCATCTCACTGTGTGCTATTTGCAGCAAGGACAGGAGACTCGGCAGCTGGGGGAGGAACGAACGGACGGAAGGCAGCTGGAGGGGGGGGGGGGGGAACGGACGGTAGCTGGGGGGAGGGAGGGGGGGAACGGACGGATGGGAGGGGGGGGGGGGGGTTATCAGAGCCAGCAGGGAGAAGTGTGGGGGGAACGGATGGACGGCAGCAGCACATTCTCTGCTAGAAACCAACTGAACTCACTGCCCGTATGTTTAAACGTCTCCACTCCTGCTCGTACACAGCCCCACCTCCTCCTAAGCCCACGTTGTAATAGACAAAACACATCAGCGCATTGGACACGCATTCTGTCTATCACAGCGTGGTTAGGAGCAGGCGGGGCTGTGTGCAAACAGCGGAGACAATTTGAATGTTTTTTTACCGCTTTGCTCTGCAGTCCCGCGGCACACCACGGATCACGTGTGTGCCGATCCGAAGTCATTGATCCGTGCGGATCACGGATCAATGACGATCCGTTGCACCCCTACATTTTAAGGAAAATAATTTAATCCATTTTGGAACAAAATGGGGAAAAAGTGAAGCGCTGTGAATACTTTCCGGATGCACTGTATGTTTGCCAATATTACTTTTTGTTTGTGGACATATCTAATTGACTGAAGTAGGCAAAATCACATCTCAGGAGCTATAAAAAAAATTGGAAATAAAAACTGCAGCAAACGTTAATAGAATGCATACTGGAACTGGTATCATCAACTTTATGCCGAAACCCATCACATGTCTGTGTAAAGCAGCTGCCTGTGACATCAAGTAACAGATGCTGCTGACTAATTCCCCTACTGAGACTGTTCTCTTTTTTTTAAACCTTCATTAACCAACATCACAATAGTACAGACCCATGTTTTATTTGTACCTTAGATAGCAGCATTGGAAGTGCAACAATGAAATGTTCTGTTAACTTGTTTTTGTCATCTATTTGGGTTTTACGTTCTTTGGCAGTTAAAACCTGAAAAAGAAATTTGGTTTTAAATTAAAGATTATCTACTGCAGTTCAAGAAAATGCATGCAAATATGAAAAAAAGATAAGGCTACTTTCACACTTGGGCATTAGTGGTAAAGCACCGCTAATTTCAGTAGCGCTCTTCACCCCCGCTAGTGGCCGAAAAAAGGGTTAAAAATGCCCGCAGAGCACCGCTGCCGAAGCACTTTGCAGGGGCTCCAGTGCCAGTTTCCAATTGCAGGGGCAGTGTATACACTGCTCCCGCACCCCCCGAAAGATGCTGCTTGCAGGACATTTTCTAATGCCCTGCAAGCGCACCACCCCAGTGTGAAAGCACTCGTGCTCACACTGGAGATGCAGGGAGGCATTTTCCAGGCGCTATTTTTAGCCCAAAAGTGCCTGAAAAACACCCCAGTGTGAAAGGGGTCTAAGAGCTATCTTTATTTGTGAAACTGCCTTGAATAAAATGTTTTTGTTCACCAGAACAACCGCAATTTTAAAACATTCAGGGATTGTTCACACCATACGTGCATGAAAACTGCAGAGATTTTCACTTGGAGACATCCGTTTTCATGCTTGTTTCAGTGAGTTTTTCTGCACATTGACATCAATTTTCATGCACGCCAGTTATGTGCCCTGTTCAAACCAATGTTGATTTCATGTCAGTTTTTTTCCTGTGCAGAAAACTGCATACCAAGTACTGCGCAGGAAAATTAGCATGTTGTGGTGTGAACCATTGTTTACCTTGAGCCCTCTTAAAACCTGTGCAGAAAAACTGACGTCTCAGCACTATGGTGTGAACGAGGCCTCAGATGGCTGTTGTAAAAAGCGAACGTATTGTGGTTATGTGAATATTCTTTCTATCATGGTTTACCCATTTCAATACTGTACACTTTTACCCCCTTCCTGCTCAGGCCAATTTTCAGCGCTATCGCACTTTGAATGAAAATTGTACATTCATGCAACACTTTACCTGTATGAAATCATCTTATTTTTTTTTTTTTTTACACAAATAGATTTCTTTTGGTGCCATTTAATCACCACTGTTTTTTTTTTTGTTTTGCTAAATAAAAGAGAAAAAAAAAACTAAAAATAAAATAAACACACATGTTTCTTTGTTTGTTATAACATTTTGTAAACAAATACGTCCATGTGCCCAGCCGTGCCATTCTGTCAGTGTATATAGTCGTGCGGTGGTCCTTATGTGGTTAAAGCATGAAACCCCCCCCCCCCCAAAAAAAAAAAACTTGTTTGAAAAATTGCTGAGCAAATACCGTGCAAGATAAAAAGTTGCAATGCCCACCATTGTATTCTCTAGGGTCTCTGCTAAAAAAACATATATATAGTGTTTGGGGGTTCTATGTAATTTTCTAGCAAAAAAAATTATGATTTTTACATGTAGGAGCGAAGTGTCAGAATGGGCCTGGGCGCCAAGTAGTTAAAACAAATACAAGATTTTACAATCACTAAGGCAACCTCTCCTGACCCATCTCTAAAAATATATATATATATATATATATTTTTTGTGAACACTTGTATTGAATGTGCATTGCTTTAAATTGTTATTTGTTCAACAAAGACAGTTGGTTCATTTACAAACACAACCAATATAAACCTATTACATGAGAAAATCAGACAATCACTTTCAGAGCAATCGTCCGATAATCCGATTGTTAATTCACAAGAGCCAATTATGACAGTTCATGTAAAATTATCCAAAAGGGACAAACGTGAACACTATTCTTATTAGCATTAGTACATTTTTAACAATAGAGCATAAGCATATATTAACTCATCATAAAATTATGAAGTGAAAGAAGAGATTACAATACATCATCGTGGGAAATTGTGTTCCGTCTTAGGAGAATTTTTGTAACTACTGTATTCATTTTCGATAGGAGACTAGCAAGCAGGAAAAAAAATGGATGATCATTCATCCGATATTCTCATCATGTGTACGGGGCATAAAGTTCTTCATGGGAGGATTTTATTCTGAAATGCATACCCACGTTTCAGAAAATTTCAAGCACATTAAAGCAAGAACTGAAAGCCCAACTACTAACTTGTTAGCTATTCCCTAACTGTCAGGCATCAATCTAGTACTATGAAAATATGATCACTCGTTACTTACATTTAGTGCTGTTTCCATTAGTATTTAAGCATTGTGATTAGTATTAACACTCACCCTCTTGCCAGTTCCTCTTCCCACAGGGGGATGTGCTTCTGCAGCCTGGCGAATCGTACACACCATCAGTTCAATAAGTGCAGTCTCCTGCCGCTCAGACATCACTAGGAACAAAAAGAGTGCTTTTTAAGGATCATAGCACAACAACAACAACAATTCAAGCAACACTAAAACGCAACCCAAAAAAAATGTAGTGTTCTTCATATAACCTTCAAGATGTTGTCAATACCGCCCATAACACAAGTCCATATTCGATTTAAAAGTGATCACTCGGGAATTAGGATATTTTTACTCATCATAAAATTATATTTTTGAAGTCCAATAAGGAAAGAAGTTTTTTGTTTGCCAGTGTCCGATCTTAAATACATAGCCTTCACCTACAGTGAGATGTCATGAACATACTTCTATTTTTCAACTGCACAGCCGCATTTCTTCTAAAAGTGACAGCGGGGGGATGGGTGCTCAGGGGGTAGTGCTTAGCCACACGTTACACCCCAAATCTAGGTGCAACATGTTGCTAAAGGTGGAGTTGGCCATTAAAGAACATCTAAATGCAACCCAATGTACTGCAGCATACCTGTCCTTGTGGAGGCTGCATTTGTTTTCTTTTGCTCAGCCAAGCTAATTTTCTGCAAGTACAGAAATACCTTTTGATGCTACCAGAAATCTAGTTTTCTTGCAACTGCTTGTGCACTTACCTGAAACCCCCAAACAATCTTAAATGCTCTGCTCAGGTCTCATTTATGAACTACAGAACACCTTCTCCCTATGTTATTGAGATTAAGAAAAGGCGAGGTGTTTGGAGGCCAAACAATGAGGGGCCTGGAGTAACAATGCTACTCCTCAAGAGACAGAGTGCACTGAGTGAGCGTTGTTACCCTAGGACAGGAAGTGTGTTACCAACACGTGAAAATAAAGTATAGAATTCTGGAAGAAAACAAAACGAATGCAGCCACCACAACTAAGGACTGGCAACCCGCAAAATACTACATTTTTGGTTTTGGGTTTAGATACGTTAATAGTCATTTAGTGATATATTAAAGAGGAAGTAAACCCTAATGGGGTTTACTTACTCTGTCTCCCTGCAAAGGTAAAGCATAATGGGCTACTATGCATTGCATAGTAGCCCATTATGTGACACTTACCTGCAGTAGAAGCCCGTGATGTCACCGTCTTCCTCCATGGCAGCAAGCGTCCATCTTCACCCCTCTTCTTCTGGGGGCCGCGAACTCTGGCTCTGTGACTGGCCGGAGTCGCGTGACGATACTTCCGCAGGAGTCGCCTTTAACGGCATGACCCTGGCTTGAAAGGGCAGACGGCGCATGCGCAGAAGAAGGTGTCACTCGGGGAAATTGCAAATATCTAAGAGACCGTGTAGGTCTCGAACATATTGCAAGCACCTACAGGTAAGCCTTAAAGCGGTTGTAAACCTTAATTTTTCATTTTTACCTACAGGTAAGCCTATAACAAGGCTTACCTGTAGGTAAAAAGAATATCTCCTAAACCTGTACGGTTTAGGAGATATTCCCCTCGCAATGCGGGCGGCGCATGCGCAGGAGGGATCCACGGCGGAAGATCCGGCAGCCGCCGGACCTTGCCGATTTTAAATCTCCCGCGCGCACGCGCGGGAGTGACGTCATCGCCGCTCCAGCCAATCACAGCGCTGGAGCGGCGCCGCTCCAGCCAATCACAGCGCTGGAGCGGCGATACCCGGAAGACACGCCGGAGCAAGATGACATCTCGCTCGGCGTGAACCAGGTAAGTGTTGTTCACCTCGTTTTGAGGTAAGTATTTCATAATCAGCTATTATGCGGTGCATACTAGCCGATTATGCATTTTGCCTTGCAGGTAAAAAAAATAAAAAAAAATGTATATGCGGTTTACAACCGCTTTAATCAAGGCTTACCTCTAGGTGCTTCTACCCCCGAGGGTTTACAACCACTTTAACACACCGTGAAACAAAGCAGTAGAGATTCATAACAAAAAAATTATAGGGCTTCGCCTGCTATATTCACCTTCTGGGAGCACTTGGTACACACCTGTCATGCATGGGACCCAATATAACTAGCTTCCCTTTGAAAGCAATAGTTTTTGACAACTTCATAGCCCCCCTTAAAGTGGTTGTTAGCCCTTACATATACCCAGTGAAGGGACTGGCCTCAGGTGATAGAGATGAAACAAATCCTTCTACATAAGTTGTACCTATTTACTGCGGTCTTTCCCCTACATCCATTCAAAGTGCGAGACAAGTACACACTATAGAAGAATATGCTTTGTTTATATTTCATGTCTGAAATTTACAACCACTTTAACAAGCATGCCGTAAATGCAAGAAAAATAATAACTTTGAATATCTTTACTTGTTCAAAGTGGGTCAAAAGGATCATCCAGGAGGAGAGGTCAGTAATGCCAGCCTACAAAAGGCTGACACTAAAGTGATGAGAAAATGTGTACACGCTTTGTAAGGCATTTGCAACCCCTTAAATTTCCCCAGTGAAGTAAATGCTCTCAAAAAGGTCCTCAAGAAAATGCTGCCATCAGACTGACTTCAAAAGCAAAATACTGGCCGATTTCAGTAGGTGTGATGTGAAACAGCAGAAAATGTGGGACCCATCATTTTATCAAATGCTTCACCACTAAAATTAAAATGTATGCCGATGGGTTTATCTCCTCCTATATGTCAGTATACAGAAGTTAGATGCCGAACATAAAATGTATTTTTACCACATATGTAATACGCTAAAGGAGACTACAATTTCCAGCATGCCTTTATCTAAACATTGAGTTAGGCTTCTAATTATGGATGAATTAAATGTTACATTTGCTTGATCATTATTTTTCTCCTCTCGTGAATTAGAACAGTATTTCTCAACCTTATTTTAACCAAAGTACCCTTGAAAATTATGTACAATCTTAAGGCACCCCATTCTAAAATGTAAATGGCCAAGCTAATAGTTTTACATAATGCAGCAACATCCACACACCTAGGACACTGAACATTAGAGACGACTTATTCCACCACCTTTGCAAACTGGTACTGACTAGTATTCTAGAATTTCTCTTCTCTCTCTTTCTGCTAACAGAGTGCTGACAGAAAGGGGCAAACAAGGATGATGTGCAGACACCCAATGTCCTCCTTATCAACTGATAACATTATTGGTTGGTAGGATGCCAGTGGCCCCCATGGTGCCCAAGGTTGTAATGTTGTACAATAAAAACGTGTTGCTTTGTGTAACAAAAAGGCAGGCGTGTTCCACTTGCTGATCATTTTTGGCAATTTTCAAGCATTTTGCCAAGGCACACCTGAGGAACCCAGAAGGTATCCCAGGGTGCCATGGCACCCAGGTTGAAAAAGGCTGTATTAGAATGTTGAACTGTACCAATGTTTTACATAACAAAAAGATTAGGTCTATAATACCTACCTTCCTCCCCTTGTATTGGCTCTTCAACTAGCAGCTCTGCCATGCATTCCCAGTCCTTAAGAAGCTCTTGGGAACTTTCCCATAAACTATCAACAAGGTATGCAGCATGTTCATGTAACTATGGGATTAAAACATACACAATCCTGAGCAAAAGGTAAAATGCAGAGTTAAATATAATTTTATAACAGAAAATATACTTAAAAGGGGTTGTAAAGGTTCGTCTTATTTTTTAAATAGGTTCCTTTAAGCTAGTGCATTGTTGGTTCACTTACCTTTTCCTTCAATTTTCCTTCTAAATGTTTTTTTTCTTTGTTTGAATTTCTCATGTCCTGTTTCTTCTTAGTAAGCTTTCCACCATCATCCGAGCGGTGGAAAGTCATTTAGAACAGCTTACTGAACACCTTACTGAGGAGGAACAGGAAGTGAGAAATTCAGACAAAGAAAACAAACATTTAGAAGGGAAATTGAAGGAAAAGGTAAGTGAACTAACAATGCACTAGCTTAAAGAAACCTATTTAGAAAATAAAAAACAAACCTTTACAACCCCTTTAACTGAACTACCATGTTTACTGTATGGTTATCAGTTAACATTTTAACAGCCATGTTAGATTTATACACAATCTTTCACATACTCAATCTGAAATACAGCAATATCCTACCTCACTCTCAAGAAAGAAAAGCACAAGCATTTTTAGAAGATTTCCATTAGGACTGCTCCGTCCCCTTCTTTTGGCCAAGGCCTCTTCTGCCTGTGGGTCATGTCTACTAAATAACCTAAAAATAAAGAGAAATGCTTACAAGCTCAACATCCCACAAAGTCAAAAGTATTGTGAATGTCCTGCCTCCAGCAGTCTTGCCTATTGCCATGTTTTCTGTCTCGGTACAGTCTGCTGTTCCTCACCATCCTGTATGACCCTTAGTTACATGTTCCCTGCATCCCCAAGCTCCCCAATTAGTTTTCACCCTTTGCCTTATGGTGTATAGTGCTCCCTATGAGGTTAGGAGGAATATTGTTCTAGGTTCCTTTTCACCTTCAAGAAGTGCTCAAACATCTTTTAATATGCCAAATCTGCAATAAACTACAATGGATTTCACTCTGGGCCTTCTTGGTGAGTTGAACACTGCAGGTGGATTCCACCATGTCAGCAAATTGCCATACTGCCCATACTAACTGGGTCTAGGAGTTTTTTTTTCAAGTTCATAAAGAGGTTGTTGAGACAGAACTGAAAACATATTTTCATGGGTTCTAAAACTGGCAAACTGACATTTGAGGTCACAATATGTGCTTCATCAAAAAAGAAAGGCTGAACAGTTGGGCTTAAATGGTCATAAGACACGTATTAAAGTCATAAGCCTGCGTTTTATTTTCATGATGCACATTGAATAAAATCGGTTTGAAATGAATTATGTACAAAAGTGAGTTCAAGTGCTTACCAATTTGTAGCCATTTAGCCAATGGGGTTAAATCTGAAAATTTACTAAGGAAATAAAAGACACTTCATTTATTACCCCAATGCCAGAAGCCACCAGAAGACTCTGCTTTGTATAATTAAGCTACTTTAAGCCACAAAATACACAATACAATGATACTTTAATTTAGTCTTACTATGTAAATAAAGACTTCCACAAAAGCCTGAACTCGGTAAGATAAAACTGCTAATTGATACTAAAGCATTCTTACTGGACAATGGGATAATTGGGTAGGACTTAAGTCGGCCATAGACCGTTCAGGGGTCGGCCAAGATTTGAACCATGCAAGGCTGATTGTACCCAAGTTGTTAGATCGATGAACTTGGGTACAACCAGCCTGTCTGACTTTTCATGCGATTGCCAGCAGCTATGGCCACTACGAATAGAAAAAACAGGATTCGACTCCCAAGGGCTTATGTGCAGCTTCAAAAAATTGTATTAACTCATGTATAAAGTTTTGATTTAATTTTATTAAACAGGTATTCAGTTTACAAATTCAAAAGATAGTATAAAAAGGGTAAATTTCAGGAATGGATCCAAAACATATGAAGGACAAAAATAAAAGCTCTGGTGCACAAGATTCATTTGTATGGTATTCGCATATGTCAAAACACAATAACCATATATAGTTAACCACAATAGGCTGCCACATACACTAATAAAGATTAAAACGTGTTGGAGAGCTGTAACGATCTTCCTCAGAGGGCATTATGTAGACATCTTATGTGGAACACCATATATTTTCTAGACCAGAGTATAAATTAAAAACACAGTGGTTGAATTTTCCATAAAGACCATCCGGACAGGAAACAAAGACAGTAGATTCAAAGTTTTGCCTTTATTAAGCTGATTGAAAAAATGTTAAGTGTATAGCCCTTCCATGCTATTTGATTATAGTATCAACTTGTCTCGGTGCATACCATCAGTGATGGAATTTGATCTCAGATTTCAAAGTCCCTTCTATTAGGGGGTTACTGATGAATTTGTATTGGGCAACACGGATCTTGTCTGCACTGCGATCTGCTTGTCCAAGGGAGTATATGGCCACTACAAATAATCAGTCTTTTCCTGGCAGGCACGGCTCACCCACCAAACCCCCCCCTCTGCAACCCGTGGTTGCAGAAAAGAAAAAATTGCACCGTCTATGGCCAATTTTACACCCACAAGCTCCCAGTAATGATAATTAAACTAAATAAAGGGGGACAAACAGAGCAAAGAATCCTACAAATAAGATAACAGTAGGTGCATGCCCTTAGACAGCGCTTTTAGTTTTAAAATGCTGACAAGATCATTTTTGGTAGACCTACCTGGCTTGTATATTTCGGTGCATCAAAATCCTGGTATATAAAATGCGACAATCGCAAAAAAAACACTTACTTCTTGTGCAGGAATTCCCCAGCGGCCACAGCTACTGGCCGATGTGCAGAGTAGACCAAGTGGTAGACATTCTCACAGTCTTCATTGGACAGGGCCTCTTCACTACCACTGTATTAAAAGATATGCATTTATTGTATATTGCAAGTTAAACTATAGGCACACAAACCAGAAGCTACAGTACAGTTGCTTAGTGGCAAAAAGCATTTGCTGTCCACAAATATCTTCGTTTGTAAAAAAATAAATAAAAAATAAACAGTTACACAGTATGTTTCAAGAAAATTAATGGCAGAAGGTTTTTATTGTAATGCATTAAGATAAAAAACTTTGTGTGAGAAGCAGCCCCCCTTATACTTAAGGTCCAACTAGATCCAGCAATGTTGCACAAGAGACTCGGCTCTCCTCCTCATTGACAGATAGTAGCGTGGCGCTATTGGCTCCCGCATCAAAGTCAGTGAGCCAATGTGGAGAGAAAAAGGGACAGGGTTGGGCTGCAGCTATGTGTCTGAATGGACACAGGGAAGTGAGGCTTGGGTGTCCTCATAGCAAGCCGTTTGTTATGGGGGCACTTAACAGAAGGGAGGGGCCAGGAGCACCGAAAAGGGGGCCCAAGAAGAGGAGGATCTGGGATGCTCTGTGCACAACCACTGC
Organism: Rana temporaria; assembly: GCF_905171775.1. Classification (NCBI taxonomy): domain Eukaryota; kingdom Metazoa; phylum Chordata; class Amphibia; order Anura; family Ranidae; genus Rana; species Rana temporaria. Next base: position 104,175,866 of record NC_053492.1, read on the forward strand.
ATAGAACAGGTACGTAATGACAGGTTTGTTATTTTTAATGAAACAAGACTTTAAACCCATAAACGCAAAATTGTACTTGAAAATCAAGTAGCATTGTCAGTCTGGCTACATCATAGCCCTTTCTATTTCACCAGGGTGACAAGAATCAGCTGCTCTCAAATGCAGTACAAAGAAGATTTCTGCATGTGTCAGAAGGCTAAAACAGCCAAACTGTTAAATGGGTCTCAAGGCCCATATTTACCCCAACTGTTTAGACAGCAAACACTTACTGAAGAATCAAAGTCACAAGGCGGATTGCTTCTACAGCCACATCATATTCCTTGTCCAAGGTCATGGAAACAATCCGATCCTGCAATCAAATGTGAAAGAAGTCTTATTATTTACCCAAAAGCTATACATACATGTTAGACATGCAGTTAACACAGGGCCTAGGTCTGCACCCACAATCCAAAAACATACTGATACACAGTTAACTGGGAAAGTTAACTCGATTCCACCAAAATTGACCCTGGATGTGTGAACGAGTACAGTAGGGACATTAGATTGTAACTTACAGAAGAGGGGCTGGCAAGTGATGGTATTTCCCTGTGGGGTGTGATGAAACTCTGGGCGATCCAACTGAATGGATTTGTGAGTGGTTGAATTTTAGCGCCACATTTAGAAAGATTACATTGCAAGGTAAACACCATCCAAAAACCCAATTAGATAGACAGGATGACCATGTCTTACCTTTTCATGACACTGCACTGTAAATAAAAAGTCTAGGCTTCACTCATCATGGTAAGCATACCATCAAGGGGTCCTTAAGGGACTGGGTTCCATAATGATGGACCACAGCCCTGGACCTGTATAGCACCCTGCAGCTGACTCAATATGTTGAGCTGGCAAGCTGAGCACTTATGCAAGATCCAGTGCCCGACGTGACAATAACCACTTGCCGACTGAACAACATAGATAAATACGGTGGCAAAGTGGCACGGCTGCATCGGATCACGTGCTAGGAAACTTCTGGGGCACACATCCGCCGATTTAGAGGGAGAACGGCAATCTGCGTATGTAAACAAGGCAGATCGCCGTTCTGTCAGTACAGAAGGCAAGGATCCTGTGTCTCTGCAAAGCAGGGACACAGATCCATGCCTTCCCTTAATACAAGCACCTACCTCACAGTAAGAAAATACCAGCTGGGCACAGTTAACCCTTTGATGACCCCTGATGTTAACCCCTTCCAAGCCAGTGTTGGTACAGTTCATATTTTTTTAGCACTGATCACTATTCGTGTCAATGGTCCCCAAAAACTGTCATAAGTGTCAGAATTGTCCGCCACAATATCGCAGTCCCACTATAAGTCGCTGATAGCCTCTATTACTAAAAACAGTTTGTAGACACTAACATTATATATATATATATATATATATATATATATATATATATATATATATATATATATATATATATATATATATATATATATATATATATATATATATATAAAATGTCTTTGTCTATAGCACAAAAAAATGAAAACCGCAGAGGTGATTAATTACCACCAAAATAAAGCTGGGGGGGGGACACACATACATTTTGTTTGGGTACAATGTCGCAAAACCTTGAAATTGTGAGTTAAAGTAACGCAGTGCCTGGTCATGAAGGGTGCTAAATCTTTTGGAGGGCAAGTGGTTAAAGACTGTGCCCAAAGTATGAGGTTTGATTACAGCTTCCGGGGTTTTACAGAGGTTGCACCGATCTGGATAAAGTGCTTCTATGCAAGCATTAGAGCATAGTGAAAAACGGAAGAATCGGAAGATAAAATAAAGAAAAATAAGGTAATTAAACCGGAATTCCACCAAAAAATGGAACTGTGACCCCCCTCATTTTTTTGGGGGTGGGGGGGGAGCGGATACCCTTTTTTTTTTTTTTTTTAGAGGCATCCAGCTCCCATTTCCTCCAAGGGCTCCAACTTTCCCCTCTCCCTCCCTGCAATCTAGGACAGGTTACAGGTCCCAGAAGATTGCGCGGCCATTCACAGCCCGGCTTGTGAAGCCACAGCCGGGCGCCCACAGTAAGAATGCCAACACTGTGAAGAGGAGGGGGAAGAGAAGCAGGGCTTCCTACGCCCGCATCGTTGGACTGTGGGACGGGTGAGTGTCTGATTATTAAAAGTCAGCAGCTATACTTTTTGTAGCTGCTGACTTAATTTTTTTATTTTTTTGGCAGAACTCCTCTTTAAGCCAAGAGTATGCTGTATGAATACTGTGTCCTGTATGATTAACATAAAAACTTGACCAATAATGAAAATATTTAACACCGTCTCTGGACTATCAACTGTTAATGAGAATAATGTTAGGGTACCCACATACAAAAAGTATGTCAACAAAGAACCAAGTTTTCTTGCTAGCTGTCACAATGACTACAGGTGTTAGTGCAGTGCTTTGTGAGGTCTGTGGTTAGTCCACTAGAGGGTGCTGCTGTCCACAGTGTTAAAAAAAACAGAAAGCTATTGATTGGAACTGTAACCAAACCAATGCTTTATAGAATATATTCCATATAAGCTTGTAACTACTGCCATACTTTAAGGCCTGTTAAACTAAGGGTGACACGACAGACTTGTAAAAAAGACTTGTATTATTTGAAGGGTCAAGTGGCAATAGTTGGTGAACTGAGTGAAACCTGGGGTTTTGTTTTCTATACGCGATGGATACATTAACCACAAAATGCCCTGCAACAGTGGAGATTGTTCCTGTCCACAAAAGCCATTCTGTTCCATTATATACAGTATGTTTTAATCAGGTCATAATTGGACATAACAGTTGACACCATTAAATATGATCCACCCGTGTTGATTATGTGACACCATTGCAGTCTGCCCTTAAAACTTTAAAGGCACATTTTATCTCAAGAATAGTAGGGTCAATTTAAAGTGGCTATAAAGCCTAGAAATTGTTCATCCTAATGCTGAACTCAGGGCAATCTACACCCCCCCCCCCCACACACACACACACACACACACTGCATGGGTTAAAGCGGAGTTCCGGCCACAGTTTCACTTTTTAAATATAAATACCCCTGTAATACACAAGCTTAATGTATTCTAGTAAAGTTAGTCTGTAAACTAAGGTCCATTTTGTTAGGTTGTTATAGCATTTAGACACTATATAAAATAGAAATTGACTGGGGCCATCTTAAGTGTGGGCATCATGAAGCCAGACTGTATGACTTCCTGGATTTCAGCCTTGCAGATCTCACACATGCTCAGTGCTGCACAAGCAGTGTCAGATCAGGTTTTAGCACCTGTACTGTCCAAGTCACATGATTCTTTGAGACTGGGGAGTGCACAGACTCCTGGAAAGTTACACCCACTACATTCCCAGGAGTCTGTGCGGTGTAGGTTAGGAAGCATTAAGCACCTAGGTGCAGGAAGTGGGAAGATTAACTATTCTGCCTAGCAACAACACTTTGAAGGCTTCTAAAAAAAAAAAAAAAATTGTAAAAGGACTAATGACATTTTTTTAAAACTACTGATGTAATGTTATATTTATGGGTGGAACTCCACTTTAACTGTTCTTTTTGTCAAGGGTAGACCAGAAAGCCTTATATTTACACGATCCT